>NC_138348.1:44042331-44284831 GCF_046562875.1 Panthera onca
AGCCTCTGGGAAATACGCCTCTTAGCTCTTCTGAGAGGATTTTAGAGAAATTCTTTCCTTTCTTCTGTGACAGGAAAGAAGAAACATGTAGCACAGGGTATGGATGTGGAAGCATCGCAGCAGATCACTTTGCCGTAGTGAAGGGGAGTCAGCCCTTGGGGAAAGTTGTGTGTGGATCAGACAAGTTGGAATAAACCAAACATTGTTGTTCCCACATTCCTAATGAGCTAATCAATCTCTTTTATGACTTAATCCAGTTTGTGTTATTTTTTTCCCTCATTTTTAAATCTTATTTACAACCGAAATCATCTTCACTGACAACTTCCAAATTAAATTTTATGTTCGTTAGCCAGTAAGTAGGGTAACCATATAATTTCCTGTAAAACCATAACTTTTTTCAGAGACTATGAGCTATTAATTATTATAGAGGTGCAACAGGTGTGAACTGGGACCATCGTGGACAAACTGAGATGTGTGGTCCCTCTACCCCTGAGGTATATGCTGCTTGCAGTTCTGTCCGGGAAAAAGCCGTGAGACTTTTTGCAGTTGATTCTATATCTCTGGGTACCAGTTTTTCAATATGTGAAATGAAATGCGACATTCCATGAGCGTACGTGGTTTGTCTCTAGTCTGTAATATTCTGAGCTGAGTGCTGGAGTGGGATTCTCAAGGATGGAATGTTCCTTAGGGCAGAGATAGTAATACTAACAACAATAATAGTAGCCAGTATTACTTAGCTATTGATGCAGAAATGCTGCATATCTAACAGCCACAAAAATCTCAGTGGTTTACATTAACATTTATCGTTCTTGCTGATGACTCTGCAGGTCTGGTTGATCTCAGCTGTGCTTGCTTGGCCAGGCTGAACTGCAGACTTTGCCTTGGGCTCAGAATGCTCCATCTGTGTGCATTCTTGTACACAAGCAGAAAGAGCAATGAACACTTGGCACATGCTCTTTTAACCGTACAGGATGGACGTTCCAAGATGCTAGGATAAACCAAGAACATTTAAAACCTTAGGTCTGACATCTGTTACTCACATTCTTTTGGCTATAGTGAGTCGTATTGCTGACCAAGCTCAGTAATACTGGAGCAAGGCCATACACTTTACTCCAAGAAGGAGACACTGAAAAATCACATAGTGAAGGACTTAATTATATAAATCCATTGTAGGGTAGAAATGAAGATTTGGTTACAATAACCCAACCTAAAATCCACCATGCATTGGACACTGAGTGACCAGGCACTTAAAATACATTGTATCATTAATCTTCACAACACTTTCATGGGACACATGTTAATATTTGCTTGTTGGAGGAGTGTTTCCCTAGTGTGTGCCTGTTGGGCTAAACACAGTGGTTACTTTGTAAGAGTTCTGATATTTAGTTACCTGGAAAGCAGGCAAAGCAGCTGGAGGACTCTGTTAGGCATGAAGAGGTAGCTGGAGTTATTTCTTAAACTCATGTAAGCAAGATGTACATTTGATCCCAGAGCAGCCAGTGAACAGGAGAGCCTTGGTTTAGGTTAGAAGAGAACTTCCAGTATGGACGCTCCCTCTCCTTCTCCCAGTTCCCTGACCTCATCAACTGTGGGCCTCACCTTTCAGTATTACTTCCTATATGTCAGTATTAAACCTTGTCCCTTCCTGTCCCCCTAGCACAGGCACAAACGCTATGGCAGCTACACAGGCTTAGCACACTGAATGTTTCCACACTGGATTTTGCTATTCTACCATTTTCATAAAACTATTACATGAATATTCAGGAACCACCAATGAACAAAATTAAGACTGTAAAAGACTGTATGTAATATACAAAAATCGTAAGATACTACATTTGATGTCTAAGTGTTCTAATGACAGGATTACGAGCAACAAGGAAAAGTTGAATGGGGGGAAAACTGGGACAAGAGTGACTTCCAGTCAATGTTCAGTTCCCTCCACTTCTTACACATTCCTAAGACCATTTTGATGTCATAAACTTAGAGCCCTAAACTGAGTCTTTTGCCAAGCAAGTATCTTTTAAAGGAATGAATAAAACCTTTTTTTTCCTATTTAACAAATACTGCCCTCCAACAATTATAAATGTCAAGACACATAATTCTATTTCATTTAATTCTTGCGGAATATTTACTATAAGCCAGTCAAGAAGCTAAATGCAAGTGACAACCTTGGGTCAGGGTTATACACAGTCCAGTGTAGAAATAGCACATATATATAAATATAACCTTAATGAGATGTTGACAGTGCTTTATTTGAGTTATGAACAAATTTTACAAAACATGGAAGAGAGAGGAATTAATTCTTGTAGAGGCAGGAGCAGAAAGAGTAGGTGCCATTCAACCTCAGCCTTGAAAACTAAGAACAGTAAAAAGGACAATTTGGGACGAGTTTCAGAATTTAAAATATCACAGAGAAATAAAAACACAAACCATCTCCCTCAGAGCCCCTATGCCCTGCTTAGCTGCCTCAGGTACTGTCCTGGGATAATGAGGTTTACAAGTTAAAACGTCTCTCCCCAAAAGGTATGTTGAAGTTTTAACCCCTACCACCTCAGAATGACTATATTTGGAAATACGGTCTTAGTAGAAGTAATCGGGTTTAACTGAAGTCATTAGTGTGGTGTCCTTTTAGAAAGGGGGATTTGGACACAGGCAGACATGCTCAGGGAAGACGGTGGGAAGGGGCTCAGGGAGAACCCATGGGAACAAGGAGGATTGATGAGTGACGCATCTGTAACACAAGGAAGGAACAGCGAAGAAGCCAGCAAACCAGAAGTTAGAGGCAAGGGAGGGTTCCCCTATGGCTTTCAGAGGGGGCATGGCACTGCTGACACACTGATTTTGGGGTCTAGTCCCTAGAACTGGGAGACGACAAGCTGCTGTTGTTTTAAGATGCCCAGTTTGTGGTACTTCCTTAGGGCAGCCCTAGGAAACTAACACAGGGAGTTAAGAAGTTGCTGTCAGTTAGGGTTCTGGACTGCCCACCCCTGTCTCAAACACACTGGCTTTCATTTTATGCTTCTGCTCCGGGTTCTGTGTGAGAAGTGGGGTTCTTTCATAGGGTAGACACGAAAACCACAGTTCTACAGCTTGGGAGTGTGTCAGTTGGACATTTTCCGTTGCAAATCCCCAAAGCCTCAGTCACATGCCTTGAGTAACCGAGAGGATTTAGGACCTGTATGATTATAAAAGTCTGGAGGGGGTGTGAGGTTCGGTGCAGTTTGACAGAGACGTTGATCAAGGCTCTCGACTCTGCTTCTGTGCAGTGTCCTGTGAAGTTTCCACATAAGGGTTTCCTCCTTGGGCTGGCTCCTCCTTTTAAGGTTGCAAAACAGTGCCATAGTTTGGCTGTACTCCACAGCACGGTAGGCAGAGGAGGGAGAACAGCTCTGCCCCGGTGTCCCGGGCATGGTTTTGAGGTTCTCACTGATTCCTTGAGCCTGCACTGATGACTTAGGCCTGTGTTCTGGCCCAACTGTGCCGGGAGGGAAGGATTTGCCCTGATTGGCTTAGCCCACTGTTTCCATGAACCTTGGTACCTAACAAAGCACCCCAAAATGTAGTGGCTCAAAACCAGAACAGCCTAAGTGTTCGTAATTCTGTGGGCCAGGAACTTGGGCAGGACTGAGGTGGGATGGCTCACTATCTTCCACGTGGTGGGTCCAGTTACACAGTTAGAGTCACTTGGGAAGTCAGCTTGGGGTTGGCTGGCCTGGAGGGTGTCTGTCACAGACGTGCTGCTTGTCTGGGCCACCTGGGTTCTCCTGTCTTGGGTGTGTTTCCCCAGCAAGCCAGCTTGGGCTTACTCATTCTCTCTTCCTCTCTCTCTCTCTCTCTCTCTCTCTCTCTCTCTCTCTCTCTCACACACACACACACACACACACACACACACACACACCACACAGCATTCCATGAGGGTGAGAACAGAAACTGTAAGGACTCTTGACTTGGAAACTTGAGACCTGTGTGATGTAATTTCTGTCACATTATATTGGACAAAGCAAGTCCTCACCTTGTGATGGAACATCTGTAAGAATTTGTGATGTTTAAAATCTATCACACCACCCTTCCAGCTGGAGGACGGGGACCCAAGTCACCCAACCACATAGCCCCTGAACAGAGTGGACATTAGGGAGAAAACTGGCTAGCAGCTGGAGAGGAGTCCAAAAGGTAGATGGAAAAGATGGGGGGCTTATGTATGCCTTGCTAGGGGGACTTTATTTTCAAGGCCCGTGGTTCTCATTCTTTCTTCTCTGACAAAATAATGAATGATTCTGATGCATTCCAATTAGTAAACATGAGTCACCATGGTTGTTTTTCTCAACCTGCAGAGTGGGCATGAGTAATGTTTCCTATAGGGGCTGCACGAAACCTTCCTTCCTCTTGGGGAGTGGGCCTGCCTTGGTTGTAACTCACAGTTCCAGGCAATGGGGAGCCACTGATGTCTTGTTTCCAACTGAAGGGCAGATTTTCTGCTCTGAGATTCAGTCTTAAGGTGCTTTTTTAACAGCTCTGAGCTATACTCACACCCTCCTTCACTTCCCCCAGTGTGCACATATGCTACTCGTGAGGGATTTTCTTATATCTAAGAGCACACTATTCCCAGGAGTAACATTTCTTACTGCTGGCCTAGTCCATGGAACCCAGTCCACTCCTCGGTGCTCACACACCATTCTCATTCATTGCCATGGAACTTTTTTTTCTTTTCTCTTTCTTTCTTTTTTTTTCTTTTCGGACCTTAACCAGGACAGCCCAGTCCACCCAGTGTTTGTACATCAACCAGGAGACTTGCTACCATCTAGTTCTCTTTCCTCTGAGAAGTCTTCTATAAGCGTCCTGCAACAATCATCATACTGATCATCCTACTGATACGATCTCCAATGACTGGAAATAAGCATGAATATACTGACAAGGGAAGGGTAATATATCTGTGGCATCTGAGCTGCAAATCAGTGAGTGTCCTCCTATGTGAATATATTTATCTCTGCTGCTAGGCTGTACACAAGTTGTAAAGGAAATATGGGATTTACCTTGTTTATGGTGAAAATAAATCTCCATTGAATAAGTGAATTAAGGATGGATAAATAAACAAGATAACCCTGTGCTCATCCCTCTAAATGGAACAGTTGAGTAACATGAAAAAGTTCCTTGTTGGATGACTCAAGAGTCCTGGATCCCAGGAAGGCACCAGTGAGAGTTGACATCAGGCACCTTAAACTTGGATCCTCCCATACACTGGGGGAAGATATGTGAGCCCAGAGGAAGTGTTTGAAAGAGGTGAGAACTTTTCTCTTAAACTGAGTAGGAATAGCATTATGAGGAATATTTGGGGGACTAGGACAGAGCCAGGGATAGGATCAGGGAGAGGGGATGGAAGAAGTGAACAGGGAAGAGGGAAGCCCTCCATTAGTTCCCCTTGGGCCTCTCCAAATTGAATCCTGTCGCAGACTATGAATCTGGAGTTCTCTCTTGTCCAGCAAGGGAGCGGATGCAGAATTGAATACGAGAGAAGTTAATGTCCAGGAAGAGACAAGAGCCCTGAACAGGAGTTTCATCTCCATGTTTATTGAGTACACAAGATATTACTCATGTGGTGAGCATGTAGAAAATAAGATCTTACACACGTGAATGTGAAGAAAACAATCACACAGTAATTATTAACTTGCGTGTGTAAGAAGCAAAGGATCTGGGGGGCAAGTGGAGTTTGTGATTAAAGTATAATTGTACATTGGCATCAAATGGAAAGTAATTTCCTGCAGGTGATATAACAAGTTACTCGTGATCCCATTACAAAATCTCGCTAGCTAACCTTGGGTGCTTTTGCCCCATGGTGGTGACTTTCTGCCCTAAGCTTTTTTCTAACCCATTTATGTAAGTAGTACCTATTTCCCCACGAAATCCCATCCTGGTGCCTGCAACATTTTGTGCAGGGTTCTTGGCTGTGCCTCCCTGACCAGGAGTAGGTAGTTTACAAGGAAGACTTGAAGCCTTAAGTGTCTGTCCCTTAGTGCTGTGGCTCCTGCAACCACTGTTTCATATGAGCAGCTCACTTCTGCTCCTGCATTCCATTGGAGACAGCCCTTGCTCACCTCCATTTGGCTAAAGGACCTGGGCTCTGGAGGAAACAGAGGCTATTTAAATGAATTATTTCATTAGAACCAGGAGCAAGGGGCACTGTGCCATTGTCTGGCAGTCTAATCCCAGGACAGCTCCAGATGACTGGGATTATTTAATCTGCAGAATCCATTAGCCTTTCAATGTGGGGATTGGAGGGCAACAGTAAATATTACAGAAAGTGGTTAAGGGGTGTGGCCTAACTACAGTTTCAAGAGCAGCCCTTGGGCAGGGAGGACGCATCTGGGAGACAAGTGATAGAAGGTGAGGAAGAGGTACAGTGCAAGGTAGATCTGGGTGGCCCTCATACCTGCCCATCATGGACTTCTCACTTTCAATGCCCATTGGAATCTTCTGGGAATTTATGAAATGCTCATATCTGGGTTTAACCACGTCCTCCAGGTTCTGATTAAATTGGTCTAGCTTGTGGCCTGGACATCAGCGTTAGGATGCTCCAGATGAGGAGGCTGAAGGGAATGGAGAGATTTTATCATTTCATAGTGGAGAGCGGGAGGGACCCCTACAGAGCACAGCTTCTCAGGTGAAGCACAGCCCAAGAGGGAAAGATACCTACATGGACTAGTGACAAAGAAAGGGCCTTACATTTTATCTCTTGAGTTCCCAGGACAATTAATAGTCCCATTTACCACTCTTCTTTCCCTTACCAGTCATGTGGCCTTGGTCAAGTGTTATTTTCCTCACCTGTAAGATGGGTATCATCACCTAATCTACGTATTTCCTATTATTGCCATAAAAATCAGGGTTGATGAGGATGCTGTGCAAACAGTCTAGGATGGGAGAGAAGAAACGGCAGAGCTGCGTCTCCACTCCATGGCTTCCATTGAGCTTAGAATGAACTTCAAACTCTACTCAGACCCACAGACCCCACATGGTGGGGCTCTTGCCTACACCTCCAGGTTCAACACTTGCCATTCCCATCTGTGTTCACATGTTCTAGACACGCCGGCTTGTCTCTGCTCTGGAATACCGAGTTCTTCCTTCTTTCTGCAATTTCTGTCTCCTCCACCTGGATTGCAAGAGCCCTACATATTCCAGTGTAACCTCATCTTTTCTTGGGGTTTTTATTATCGCAATGCACTCAACTAGCAGCAGGGTAGGCAGTGACTGCTCAGTATGGAATTAGAAGTATGGATTGTGACTGAAAAGGAAGGAGTTTATAGAAAAGATGTTGAGTGGGGAATGTGGAGGTAAAAACTTGATTTTTGTGTTGGAGGAGAGACTTGAGTATTTTTTCTTCAGAAGGAGCCAGCAGGAGGGAAACTTGTCATGTGGGGAAAGTCTGGTAATCAAGGGATCAAATTCCCCCAGCACTTTCTCCATGCAAAATCCCTTTGAAGAGATAAAACATGTGATTGATTCTTAAGGAATCTGGTTCTCACTTAGCTTCCTTTTTTTCCTATCACTTTATGGATTTCTATACTGTATCACAAATACTTCCTTATGCATGTGTGTGTGAACGGTGAGCTCAGTGAGCAGAGGGGGATAGGTCTTCCTCATTGGATCCTAGTGCTGCATACAAAAAACGGTAAGTGACATGGGTGCCCTGGAGCAGCAGGAATCCACTCAATGAATGGAAGAAGGAGCAATGGAAAAGAGGGAACAAGGCGGGAACACGGAGTGTGTGGATGCTGAAAGAAACTTCATGAGAGCTTCATGATTGGGAGGGAAGGAGCAGGAGCAAACACTATTTTTCTCTGCTCCCTCATAGTCCTTGTCTACATTCTAGCATATTTTACAGAGCTATAATCAAACATCTGCATAATTGGACATTTAGTTTTACCAAACAGTATTTTTTTTTAATTTTTTTTTAACATTTATTCATTTTTGAGACAGAAAGAGACACAGAGCATGAACGGGGGGAAGGTCAGAGAGAGAGGGAGACACAGAATCTGAAACAGGCTCCAGGCTCTGAGCTGTCAGCACAGAGCCTGACGCTGGGCTCCAACTCACAGACCGCGAGATCATGACCTGAGCCGAAGTCGGACGCCCAACCGACTGAGCCACCCAGGCGCCCCGCCAAACAGTATTTTGAACAACACCTTACACTGGCTCATATTCTTCATAATTATTGTGAGAACTGCACAACATTTTATCCAGTTAACGTACTGCAATTTACATCACTGTCTTCACTGTCCCTGTTGTTGGACATTCAGGTTGTTTTCAATTTCTGCTATTACAGAGAATGCTACAGGGAGGAGTAGCATACAGAAGGATTGCCCTTCTCCTGAATTAGCTCCTCATCTAAATTACAGTGAGTGAAATTACTGGGTCAAAGGGCAGGAGCCTTCTATGGTTTCAGTACCTACTACTGTGTTCCTGTTTTTTATCCACAGTCATAAAGTCTCATCCATTTCACTGTGAACAATGGTGCTAGTGTTATTATTATACCTTTCTTAACAAGTTAAGGATATAAAAACATACCTCATTATTTAATTTGAATCTGGTTACAAGATGAACATTTACCCCTATTTGCTTTCTATCTATATTTTGCATTATGTCATTTGCTATCAAGGGAGCATTTATTGATACTTCTACATTAGAATAAACTTTTTATATATTAAACATAATGATCCATTTCTATAACATTTGAATGAAATGCTTTTCGTGCTGATTACTTTTTCACTGTGATTAGTTGGTTCTTGTACAGAAATTATCTTTTGATCCTTTTCTTTCAAAGATTCATAAATTAAAAAAATGTTTAATGTTTATTTATTATTGACAGAGAGAGACAGAGTATGAGCAGGGGAGGGGCAGAGAGGGAGAGACACAGAATCCAAAACGGGCTCCAGACTCTGAGCTGTCAGCACAGAGCCCAACATGGGGCTCAAACTTGTGAACCACAAGATCATGACCTGAGCCGAAGTCAGAGGCTTAACCGATTGAGCCACCTAGGGGCCCCTATGATTTATAAGTTTAAATGCTGCCATCACCACCACCACCACCACCACCAACAACAACAACAACAACAGCAACAACAAAAAGCTTATATGGGGCACCTGAGTGGCTCAGTTGGTTGAGCATCCAACTCTTGTGTTTTTTTTTCATGTTTAAAAAAAATTTTTTTAACATTTTATTTATTTATTTATGTATATATTCATTCATTCATCTATTTATTTACATCCAAGTTAGTTAGATATAGTGCAATAATGATTTCAGGAGTAGATTCCAGTGATTCATCCCCTATGTATAATACCCAGTGCTCATCCCAACAAGTGTCCTCCTTAATGCCCATCACCCATTTAGCCCATTCCCCCCTCCCACAACCCCTCCAGCAACCCTCAGTTCTCTGTATTTAAGTCTCTTATGTTTTGTCCCCCTCCTTGTTTTTATATTATTTTTGCTTCCCTTTCCTTATATTCATCTGTTTTGTATCTTAAAATCCTCATATGACATTTGCCTTTCTCTGGCTGACTAATTTGACTTAACATAAAACCCTCCAGTTCCATCCACGTAGTTACAAATGGCAAGATTTCATTGTTTTTGATTGCCGAATAATATTCCATTGTGTGTGTGTATATACACACACACACACACATCTTCTTTATCCATTCATCCATCAATGGGCATTTGGACTCTTTCCATACTTTGGCTATTGTCGATAGCTGAGTGTCCAACTCTTGATCTTAGCTCAGGTCATGATCTCACAGTTCATGGCTTCAAGCCCTGTATTGGGCTCTGAGCTGGCAGAGTGTAACCTGCTTGAGATTCTATCTCTGCCTCTCCCCCTCCTCAAAATAAATAAACTTAAAAAAAAATTTTTTTTTAACGTGCAAAAACTCTCAATCCTATTTTGTGCAATTTTTGGACAGTTCTTCCACTAATTTATAATTTTTAAACATACATTTTGAATATAACTTAATGTTTGCCCAAACGGATAATCCAGTGGCTGTTTACAGTCAGTATGTAAGAGTTAGGGAACAAACTTACTAAAACGAGCAGACAGGCCCTTGTCTTGAAGCTGTGTTGTTTTTACTGACAATGCATATTATTAGGTATAATAATTATGGCTATAGGGTTATGGGTTAATAATTAGGTTATAACCATTATGATGGTGGTGAGCATGATACAGATCATGAATAGAGAAAGGTTTATGCTCTGTTGGCTAGGATTGCCTTGTGATTTTCATGTGCCTTATGCATTTTTGCTTTTATTTTATAACTGTGTGTAATAAAGGCAAATACAACCCAGGCTGGATTCATTACTACATATTCATTTTCATTCTTAAAGTTTTTTTTTTTACTTATTTGAAAATGAAAACATTTTTGTGGGCCACTAAGCTATATGCCTGCTGTGTCTAATGGATATCAACCCTGTCCCACAGTCACCTCTTAGCACAAATTAGCTCTCTTTAGCTAAATTATTGGGTCTACTCTGTGCCTTTGCATTCAGTTCCTCAAATACACATTTCTACCTTATCAGAACCATAGTATTTTAAACAATCATTATTTTTAAATATGTTCTAACAGCTGTTAAAGCTGATCTGTACCCCAAAACTCTTCTTTTTAGGTCTCTGGACCACTTATTTTCTAAGTAAACTTTAGAACTCCTCTGTTTATCCCAAGAGAAAAATCCTCCTGAAGTTGCATTGTATTTGTAAGTTATCTCAAAGAGATAGGACATTTGTATAAAGACACAACAATGTGATGTTCCATTCCAGATTTAGGATAGCATGACCATGCTACAAAGAGGGTTCATGAGCAGTGGTGACAGAGGCAGGAAATAGGGGAAGAAGAGCCTGCAGTCTTCCGGGGTGAGCTCTGAACTAGGGGTGCTCAGTGAGGCTGGGACACGAGCTCCCATGAGTTAACATACTCCCAGCCCTGTAGGTCAAGTGCTAGTTTATTCTTTGCATTAGGGGAAAGGGGGTGCCCTTGGGCAAAGATTGAAAACCATCATTTAGCCAAACGTACCTTCTCCTAGGCGGATATTCTGAAGTGGCTGTAGCTTGGTAGCCCTTACTACCAGTCTTACATATAAGTTTAACAAATTTTTTTCCCAAAAAAAATTTGGGGGAGAAATTCTTATCTTTATTATCAAGCCCAGCCTGCAGCTCCCCCCCCCCCCCAAGCCTAGCCCACCCAAGGCAGACAGCTAGTAGGGGTCTGTATGTGAGACAAGAAGAGGTACCAGTTCTACTCAAAATGTGTGCACTAACTGGACTGTGGACAGAGCCTAGACAATCTGGATGGAGGGTGGGTCCTGTGGGGTCATGCCCCCAGCTGCCGCTCCTGCCAGGACCACAGGAGCTTGTACCATCTGAGAGATGGGAGCCATGGGGACGCCCTCAGCGGCAAAACTGAACCAGGTGGCTCTGGGGCCAGCAGCTACAGTTTAGTGTTACCTTCCTTAATGCTGCTATTCAGCAGCTCAATGACTGGGGCTCTGCAGATGATGAGCAGTTTTGGTCCCAATGGGCCAGGGGAGGCTGCTCTGTCAGCCCTGGGGAGAGGGTTTCTACCTCCCAGATGTACTCCCCATCAGGCTGCTCGGCAGCAGGATGTTTTGCAACCTCTGGCTGGTCTGCAGCATTTCCGGAACCACTGCTGGCCTCACTATCACCTGCTCCCCAGGGCAGCACACCAGCAACTAAAACACATATAACATAAAATTCACTATTTAAATCATTTTAAGTGTACAGTTTAGCGGTATTAAGTACATTCATGTTGTTGCACAACCATCACTGCTATCCATCTCTAGAACTCTTTTCATCTTGCAAAACTGAAACTTTGTATCCATCAAACAGTAACTCCCTATGAACTCCTCTTCCCAGCCCCTCACCATTCTAACTTTTCTTTCTCGCTTTCTTTCCTTTCCTTTCTTTCCTTTGCTTTTTCTTTTCCTTCCTTCCTTCCTTCCTTCCTTCCTTCCTTCCTTCCTCTCTTTCTTTTATGTTCTTTCTGTTATTTCCCCCTTTCTCTCATGCCCCATGCTTTGAAAACTACCATTCTACTCTACTACTAAGAATTCAGCTTTTTTTTCTGCTCAAGATTCCATATATAAGTGAGACCATGCAATACTTGTCTTTCTGAGTCTTGATCATTTCACTCAGCTTTATAATGTCCAGATTCATCCATATTTTTGCAAATGGCAAGGTTTCCTTTTTCTTAAAGGCTAAGTAATATTTTATTGTATATATGACCACATTTTCTTTATTCATCCATTGAAAGACATTTAGGTTGTTTCCATATCTTGCCTATTGTGAATAAGTTTGCAGTGAATGAACATGAGAGTGCAAATACCTCCTTAAGGTAGCAATTTTATGTCCTTGGATATATATTCTAAGTGGGATTGCTGGATCATATGGTTGTTCTCTTTTTAATTTTTCAAGGAATATCCATACTGCTTTTCATAATGGCTGTATCAGTTAACATTCAGCAGTATATAGGGGTTCCCTTTTTTCCACATCCTTACCAAAACTTCTCTTTTCACTTTTTTTATATTAGCCATCCTAACAGGTGTGAGGCAGTATCACTTTGTGGTTTTCATTTGGTTTCCTGCTGATTAGTGACTCTGAACATCTTTTCACACACCTTTTGGCCATTTGTCTTCTTTGGGAACATGTCTGTTCAATCCTGCCCATTTTTATTTTTCAAGAGTTTTTTTTTTAAGTTTATTTATTTATTTTGAGAGACAGAGAAAGAGAGCATGAGCAGGGGAGGGGCAGAGAGAGAGAGAGAGAGAGAGAGAATCCTAAGCAGTCTCTGGACTGCCAGTGGAGAGCCTGATGTGGGGCTCAAACCCACAAACCATGAGATCATGACCTAAGCTGAAATCTAGAGTCAGACACTTAACTGACTGAACCACCTAGGCACCCCACTTTGCCCATTTTTTAAATTGGGTTATTGGTTTTTTGCTACTGAGTTGTAAGAGTTCCTTATATGTTTTGGATACGAATCCCTCACTGAATGTATGATTTGCAAAAGTTTTCTCTCATTTTATAGATTGCTTATTCATTTTATTGATGTTCCCTTTACAGTGCAGAAACTTCAATTTGACATAGTCTCACTTGTGTTTTTGCTCTTGTTGACTATCCTTTTGGTGACTGACCCACAAAATCACTGTCAAGACCAATGTCAAGGAGTTTTTCCCCATGTTTTCTTCTAGAAGTTTTACAGTTTTAGGTCTTAAGTTTAAGTCTAATCTTTTTTTGATTTGATTTTTGTATGTTGTGTAAGGTAAGGATCGAATTTCGTACCTTTGCATGTGGATATCCAGTTTTCACAACATTGGTTACTGAAGAGGCTGTCCCCTTCCCCCACTATGTATTCTTGGTACCTCTGTCAAAAATCATTTGACTGTGGAAACTTTGTGTTGTGTGGAGCAGTGTTAGCCCCGCAGTCAGCCTTTTACAGGTCTTCAAGGCTTGAGTCTGTCTTTTCCTCAAGATGAATGATAAGCCAGACTTGTCCAAAGTGGAGAAGCTTGACAGGTCAAAATGGAAGAAAATGAAACTAAAGAAAAAAATACTCTTTCCTCAAAGGAAACTATCTAGCAAGAGAAAGAGTTGTTGAAACATCATAAAATGGGGATCCTTGAAGAGCAAATTCAGCATTGCCTGAATGTTTGGTTTGGGGCTTGTTTTTTTTGGTAAACCTATGTGTTTGTAGAGATTGTAGGCACCTTCTGATGTCTTCTTACTTACCCTTTCTCCTTGGCTAAGAGGTCAGGAGTAGCCAGTGTTCCCTTATGTTTGTTTTTAAAATTTCCATTGGTGCATAAACTCCAGCTGGCAAATGCTATCAATAATCTCAGCATTGATGACTTTTGTGTGTGAAGTTATTTTACCCCCTACAGGATAAGCCACTTTTAACCTTCTGCATTGGGTGCCTCCATTGTTCCATAAACTTCATGATGTGGCATGTGTTTATAGCTTCTCAAAGGTTATTTTCATTTCTAATGTACCAACAAAATAATAAACATAATCCAAAAATTATTTGTGCATGATTTTATTTCTGGGTTCTCTATTCTGTTCCATTGATCTATGTGTCTATTTTTATATCAATACCATACTGTTTTGATTATTATAGCTTTGTAATATAGTTCAAATGCAGGAAGTGTGATGTCTCCAGCTTTGTTCTTTTTGCTGAAGATTGCTTTAGCTCTTTGAGTCTAATTTTGTTCCATTAAATTTTAAGATTTTTTTTTCTAATTTTTGTTTCTATTTCTGTTAAAACTGCTATTGGAATTTGGACAAGTATTGCATTGAATCTGTAGTTCATTTTGGCTGTATAGACATTTTTTAAAAAAATGTTACTCCACCATTATTTTTTTTAAGTTTATTTATTTATTTTGAGAGAGAGAAAGAGAGTACAAACAGGAGAAGGCCAGAGAGAGGGAGAGAGAGAGAATCCCAAGCATATTCTGCATTGATAGCTCAGAGCCCACTGTAGGGCTTGAACTCATGAACCATGAGATCATGACCTGAGCTGAAACCAAGAGTCAGATGCTTGAGCCACCCAGGTGCCCTGGCACCCCGGATCAATAGACAATTTTTTTTCTTTTTTTTCTATTTTTGTTTTATTTAATTTACATCTAAGCTAGCATATAGTGCAACAATGATTTCAGGAGTAGATTCCTTAATGCCCCTTACCCATTTAGCCCATCCCCCCTCCCTTAACCCCTCCAGCAACCCTCTGTTCTCTATATTTAAGAGTCTCTTATGTTTTGTCCCTCTCCTTGTTTTTATATTATCTTTGCTTTCCCTTATGTTCATCTGTTTTGTATCTTAAATTCCACAAATGAGTGAAGTCATATGATATTTGTCTTTCTCTAATTTCACTTAGCATAATACACTCTAGTTCTATCCACATAGTTGCAAATGGCAAGATTTCATTCTTTTTGATTGCCAAGTAATACTCCATTGTATATGTATGTACCACATCTTCTTTACCCATTCATCCATCGATGGACATTTGGGTTCTTTCCATACTTTGGTTATTGTTGATAGTGCTGCTGTAAACATTGGGGTGCATGTGCCCCTTTGAAACAGCACACCTGTATCCCTTAGATAAAGACCTAGCATTGCAATGTCTGGGTTGTAGGGTAGTTCTATTTTTAATTTTTTGAGGAACCTCCATCCTGTTTTCCAGAGTGGCTGCAGCAGTTTGCATTCCCACCAACAGTGCAAAAGGGTTCCTCTTTCTCTGCATCCTCGCCAACATCTGTCATTGCCGGAGTTGTTAATGTTAGCCATTCTGACAAGTGTGAGGTGGTATCTCATTGTGGTTTTGATTTGTATTTCCCTGATGATGAGTGATGTGGAGCATTTCTTCATGTGTCAGTTGGCCATCTGGATATCTTCTTTGGAGAAGTGTCTATTCATGTCTTTTTCCCATTTCTTCACTGGATTATTTGTTTTTTGGGTGTTGAGTTGGATAAGTTCTTTAGAGATTTTAGATACTAACCCTTTATCTGATGTATAATTTGCAAATGTCTTCTCCCATTCCGTTGGTTGCCTTTTAGTTTTTCTGATTGTTTCCTTCACTGTGCAGAAGCTTTTTATGTTGATGAGGTCCCAATAGTTCATTTTTGCTAGACATTTTTAAAATATTAATTCTTTCAATCCATAAACATAGGATATCTGTTCATTTATTTGTGTCTTACTCAATTCTTTTCATTAGTGTTTCACAGTTTTTAGTGTAGTTTTGTAGTTTAGTAGTTTCAATATCTTTTACCTATTTGGTTACATTTATTCCTAAGTATTTTATTCTTTTTGATGCTAGTGTACAGGGGATTTTTTTTCTTAACATCTTTTTTGGGTAGTTTATTGTTAGAATATAGAAACACAATTGATTTTTGTGTATTGATTTTATATCCTGTATCTTTATTGAATTCATTTATCAGTTCTAACAGTTTTTTTGATGGAGTCTTTAGAGTTTTCTATATAAGATTATGTCATCTGCAAACAAACAATTTTACTTCTCACTTTCTGTTTTGGATGCTTTTATTTCTTTTACTTGAAATGCTCTGGCTATGAATTTCAGCACTATTTTGATTAGAAGTGCTGAAAGTGGGCACCTTTGTCTTGTTCCTGATAATAGATGAAAAGCTTTCAGCTTTTTGCCATTGAGTATCAAGTAAATGACGGAGTGGGCTTGTCATACATGGCCTTTTTTTAATGTTGAGGTTGGTTCCTCCTAATTTGAGAGTTTTTATCATGAAAGGATGTTGAATTTTGTCAAAAATTTTTCTGCATCTATTGAGATGATCATATTTTTAAAAACTATATGAATAAATAAAGATTTCTTTTTTTTAACGTTTACTCATTTTTGAGAGAGACAGAGACAGAGTGCGAGCAGGGGAGGGGCAGAGAGAGAGGGAGACACAGACTCAAAAGCAGACTCCAGGCTCTGAGCTGTCAGCACAGAGCCCATTGTGGGGCTTGAACTCATGAACTGTGAGATCATGACCTGAGCCGAAGTTGGGCACTTAACCAACTGAGCCACCCAGACACCCCTAAAGATTTCAATAAATACAATTACGTAGACAATTATAAAATCTAGTTTTGTGGTAATAGTGGTTTATAACTGCACTTTTTGTTTTCTACATGTTTTAGCAGGTCAATAAAACTTTTAAAAATATTTTATTTTTAACTAATCTCTTTACCCAACGTGGGGTTCGAGCTCACAACCCTGAGATCAAGATCACATGCTTTACCAACTGAACCAGTCAGTTCAGATTAATAATTTTTATTTATTTGTTTATTTACGTTTATTTATTTTTGATAGAGACAGAGCACAAGTCGGGGAGGGGCAGAGAGAGAAGGAGACACAGAATCCGAAGCAGGCTCCAGGCTCCGAGCTGTCCGCACAGAGCCTGACGGACGCAGGGCTTGAACTCACAAACCGTGAGATCATGACCTGAGCCAAAGTCAGACGCTTAACCAACTGAGCCACCCAGGTGTCCCTTTATTTATTTTTTTTAAAAAGACACATTTATTCAGCATCGTGATCAGATTATTACATTTAGCAATCAATAGCATGGGTGCAAAAAAAAAAAAAAAACTACATTAAAACCCTTTTTTGGAATGCTTTATACTTTCCACAGAACAGAAACTAAAATAACCTCTTATGCGATTAGTCACAAATACAGCCCTTGAATTTTTGTCCATACACATGAGTATTGTCTCAAACATGTCTTCTTTGTAGCAGCTAGGCCCCACCACCACTGTGCTTGACTGAGTTCAAAAATCTGTTGTAACCTGTAACTTCCCTGTCACTTCTCTGGCTCTCCTCTCCTGCTAAGCTTTGTTTCCTGGAAGTAATTAAAACCTTCTGCCACTCCCATAGCCACTGCTGCTGGAACCACCATAGCCACCTTGGTTTCATGGTTTGGCAGAGTATTGGCCTCCACCACCATACGGGCCAGGGCTTCTGCCTCCAAAACGTCCTCCTCATAGGGGCCCAAAATGTCAAGATTGATTGTTGTAATGGCCAAAATCATTATAGCTTCCACCACCTCCAGAATTGCTTCCATCATTACCAAATCTGTTACAGCCATCCCCACTGCCACTATCCACCACCACCTCGACTACCACCAAGGCCACCTCGCCCACCGAAGTTTCCTCCACGGCTGGAGTTGTCATTCCCACCAAAACCACCTCTACGACTACCACCAAAATTTCCAGAACCACTTCGACCTCTTTGGCTGGATGAAGCACCAGCCATCTGTTGCTAAATAGAGGTTTCCTTACTTCACAGTTGTGGCCATTCACAGTATGGTATTTCTGAATGACAGTCTTGTCTACAGAGTCATGGTTGCCAAATGTTACAAAAGCAGAGCCTCTCTTTTTGCCACTGCTTCGGTCGGTCATGATTTCAATCACTTCAATTTTCCCATACTGTTCAAAATAATCTTTTAGGTAATGTTTTTCAGTGTCTTCTTTAATGCTACTGACAAAAATCTTTTTCACAGTTAAGTGGGCACCGGGTCTTTGAGAATCTTCTCTAGAGACAGCCCTCTTTGGTTCTACAACTCTTCCATCCACCTTGTGTGGCCTTGCATTCATGGCTGCGTCCACCTCTTCCACAGTGGCATGCACACGTGACAAACCCAAAGCCTCTGGAGCACTTGGTATTAGGATCTCTCATTACCACACAGTCCGTAAGCATTCCCCACTGCTCAAAATGGCTCCTCAGAGTCTCATTGGTTGTTTCAAAGCTCAAACCTCCGATGAAAAGCTTCCGCAGCTGTTCAGGCTCTTTGGGAGACTCTGACTTAGACATGATGGCGGTGGGAGGGGAGACTTTCACGATGCTTACTCGGCAGCGTCTGTGGGCAGAAAGACCAGATTAATAATTAAAAAATTTTCTTTTTCTAAAAGCTAGTATTATTATAACAGTGTTTATCTCCACATTTGGCTTTTTTTTAATAATTAAACTAACTAATACATTTAAAAGAATTGTTCCTTTATGCTTTTGGACGCACACATATCAGGATGCAATGTTGTGACATCAACAACCAAACTTTGCTGTTAAAGAAGAAGTTAAACTGGTATATATTCAAATTAGATTATAACCTTCAGATGTTAAATGTAACCTGCATGGTAACCCCAAAGAAAATTACTGTAGATTAATTATACACAAAAGGAAATGTGAAATTACACATTTCATTTAAAATTTAATCACAAAAGAAGACAGTAATTCAGAAAATGAGAAACAGAAGAGTTATAAGGCATTTAGAAAACAAACAACAAAATTATAAAAGTGAGTTTTTCCCTTATCAGTAACTATTTTAAATAGAAGTGGATTGAACTTTCCAACCAAAGGAGATTAGCTGAGTGGATAAAAACACATGATCCAACTATATGCTATCTACAAAAGATTCATTTTAGATCCCAAAACACAAATAGATTGAAAGTGAATATATGGAAAAATACTGCAGAAATAGTAACCAAAAGAGAGCAGGGATGTCTAAACTGATGTCAGACATTATTTTTAAATGCTTATTTATTTTTGAGAGTGAGAGTGCACATGCATGTAAGCAGGGGTCAGGGAAGGGCAGAGAGAGAGGGAGACAGGATCTGAAGTAGGCTCTGTGCTGTCAGCGCAGAGCGTGATGTAGGGCTCAAACTCATGAACCCTGAGATCCTGACCTCATGACTTGAGCCAAAGTCAGATGCTTCACTGACTGAGCCACCCAGGTGATCCAAACAAAGTATACTTTATAAAGTTTCCAAAGAGACAAAGAAGAATATTACATGTTAATAAAACGCTCAGTACAGCAAATACATATACCAGTTGTAAATGTTTACATGTCTAATGACAGATCATCAAAATATGTGAAGTAAAAACTGACAGAATTCAAGGGAGCAATAGTTCTGCAATAATAGTCCAAGACTTTACTGTACCACCACTCTCAGTGTAGATGCAACAACTAGACAGAAGATAAGTAAGCAAATAGAGGGCTTACTAGAATAACTACGGTAGATCTGACAGACATCCATAGAACACTCTACCCAAGAACAGCATACGTATTCTTCCCAAGTGCACTTAGAACATTTTCAGGGTAGACCATATGTTAGGCCTCCAGTTAAGTCTCAGTAGCTTTAAGAAGACAGATACCATGCAAAGTGTCCTCTCCAGTCACATCAGAATGAAGTTAAAACTCAATAACAAAAGAAAAACTGGAAAATTCACAAATTTGTTGAAATTAACATATCCTTAACCAACAAATGGGTCAAAATAGAAATCACAAGGGAAATTAGAAAATACTTAGAGGCAAATGAAAACACAGCAAACTAAAATTTGGTACAGTGAAAACAGTGCTAAGGAACAAAGCTATAAATGCTTACATTAAAAAATGAGAGTGACATTAGCATCACGGTGGCATAAGACATTAGTCTTTTTTTCTCTCCCTTTTTAAACAACTAATTAGACATTCATCCACAAGCAAAATATCTCTGTAAGAAGTGTTGGACCCAGTTTAATATGCCAAGAGACCTGGATAACTCTTGCCCACCAGTGCATCTAAAAACAGGCAGACAGATTTTGGATCTCGGTAAAGATTTTAGAGTCAACAAAACTGCTGCACCCCCTCTCACTGGCCAAGAAAAAAAGCCTGGAGAATGCTGACCTGGGAAGATATCCTTGGGTGAGAGAGAACTTACAGAGGGTCAGCCTGCCTGAGGGGAGATTCTAGAACACCACTAGAGCAGGAAAGACACGAGTTTGGTCATAGTAGAGAAGGAAGAACTCTGCCAGAGCCACCCTTCCAACCAAAAGAGACACTGCACAGGGCCACACTGTTCATCCATGGTGACCTCTCCTGTGGAGGAGGTAGAAATTGGTGAGTTCCTGGCTACCTTACTTGTGTGGTGGTGACTAGAGAAATCTGTTTGTATCCAACAACATGCAGCCCACTGAGGTGAGACCTCATGACTAAGTGGAGGCAAGACAGAGTAAGAAGCAGATAAGAACATCAAAGTAATTCAGTTCCTGGTGACTACTTCAGGACCTCAGCATGAACTCTGCTGATAAGGCTCTGGGAGTACAACCACATTAAGATCTCCCCACTGGGTCTACAGGCACTCGTACGCCAACAGTGCTAATGCACACCTCCCAACACGCACACGCATGTGCACACACACACTCTGTGACAAGATCCTCGTGTGCTCCCAAGTGCAATGGTAATAGAGGTCCAGTAATCAGAGTACTCTCAGGAAAATGGAACAGGGCTATGGACAAGGGAGAAACCACCACTTTTTGGAAAACCAAAGAGAGGCATCCAGCAGCAAGCCTGGTGACTTCTAAGAACAAGAAAAGATGTGAAAGCTTAAGAATTCTGCCACAAGAGGAAGAAAAAAGAGTGGGGCAGGTCTACTCATTCAAAAGCTGAGGAAAACCCACATATAGCAGCACCAATCAACAGTACCCCATATGAAGGCAACCAATAAAGATTTAAAGAAATGTCTACTACTTCAAGTAGCAATGTAAAAATATAAGGGACATGAAAAATCAAGGAAATATATCATCCCCAAAAGATATCAATAATCCTCACGTAACTTAGCTAAAAGGTGTATATTATGATCTAATAGATAAAGAACTCAAAATAGCTACTTTAAAAAAAACTCAAGCTAATGGGGCGTGTGGGTGGCTCAGTCGGTTAAGTGTCCGACTTCGGCTCAGGTCATGATCTCATGGTTTCTGAGTTGAGCTCTGCACGGGGCTCTGCATGCAGAGCTCCAAGATCCAAGCCTGGAGCCTGCTTCAGATTCTATATCTCCCTCTCTGTCCTTCTCCCACTGGCACTCTGTGTTTATCTCTCTCAAAAATAAACATTTAAAAAAATTAAACTCAAGCTAAAAGAAGACTCAGACAATGCAATGAAACAGAAAAGAAAAGAAAGAGGAAAGAAAAAGATCAATCTGAGTTCTTTTTTTTAAAACGTTTATTTATTATTGAGAGACAGAGAGACACAGAGTGTGAGCAGGGGAGGGGGCAGAGAGAGGGGGAGACACAGAATCCGAAGCAGGCTTCAGGCTCTGAGCTGTCAGCACAGAGCCCGACGTGGGACTTGAACTCACAAACTGCGAGATAGTGACCTGAGCCGAAGTCGGTCGCCTAACCAACTAAGCCACCCAAGCACCCCCTGAGTTCTTTATGAAAGAGAAATAATAAGAAGAACCAAATTCTGGAGCTGAGGAATTCAATGAATGAGATGAAGAATGTGATAGAATAAAATAGAATGAAGAAATAGAATAAAATAGAGATGCAGCAGACAGCATCTGTATTAGAGTATACTAGATTAAAGAATAAATGACTTAAAGGACAGGAGTTTTGAAATGACACAGAAGAGAACAAAGAAAAAAAAGAGCAGAGAAAGCCTGCATGATCTAAGAGAATCCATCAAAAGGACAAATACCAAAACAATCAGGATTCCAGAAGGAGAAGAGAAGGAGAAGGGGGCAGAAAGTTTATTTAAAGAAATAGCTGAGAACTTCCCAAACTTGGAGAAAGACTTGAATATCCAATTTCAATGAAGCTAATAAATTACCATATTATCTAAATGCCAAAAGACCTTTCTCCAAAACACATTATAAGGAAACTGTTAAAAATCAAAGAGAAAGAAAGAATCCTAAACACACAGCCAGGGAAAAAAGTATAACCTCCAAAGAAACCCCCATTAGGCTATCAGTTGATTTCTCAGCAGAAATCTTTCAGGCCAAGAGAGAATGGAATGACATATTCAAAGTGTTGGAAAATAAAAACTGCAACTATAATACTCTATTCAGTGAAGTTATTCTTCAGAGATGAAGAAGGAATGACTTTCCCAGATAAACAAAAGCTGAGGGAGAAATGCTGAAAGAAGTTCTCAGAGCTGAAATGAAAAGACAATAATCAGCGACATGAAAACTTATGAAAGTACACAACACCCTGGTATAGGTGAAAAATATACAGGCCAGATTTAGAAACCTCTAAAATAGAATGGTTGGTCAGCCACTTAACTATAAAATAAAGGTTAAAAGAGTGTTAAAAATAACTATAGTAACCATAATTTCTTAATGAATACACAACATAGAAAGTAAGTGTGACATAAAAAGGGGGGGGGGGCGGTAAAAGGTGGAGCCTTTGTAGGAGATTGAAGATAAGTTGCTATCGGCATAAAATGGAACATTTTATCTATAAAATGGTTTATGTAAGCCTCATGGTAACCACAAAGCAGGAATCTAAGGTAGATTTACAAAAGAAAAACAGGAGAAGCAAAACATACCATCCTAGAATATCGACAGTTTAGAGAGGTAGGCAGAAATAGAAAAAGAGCAATGCCAGTACAAAACAAACAGAAAACAGTCAATAAGGCAAACATGGCATTACTAAGTCCTTACGTATCAATAATTACCTAAATATAAATGGATTCAATTCATCAGTCAGAAGGCACAGAGTGGCTAGATGGATTGAAAAAAAGAAAAAAACAAAACAAGATCCAACTATATACTACCTACAAGAGACTTACTGCAGTATTAAGGACACACATAATCTCAAAGTGAAGGTATGGAAAAATATATTCCATGCAGTGGTAACCAAAATAAAGCAAAGGTAGCTATACTTATATCAGAGAGTATAAACTTTTAAGCCAAAAACAATAATGAAACAAAATGATAAAAGGGTCAATTCATCAAGAAGATATAACAATTAATTATACACACTAGTATATACACATATACACAGTTAATATATACACATCCAGTATCAGAGCACCTAAACATATTAAGCAAATACACACATCTGAAGGGAGAAATTGACAGCAATACCATATGAGTGGAACTTTAATACTCCACTTTCAGCAGTGGGTATGTCACCCAGACAGAAAGTCAACAAGGTAACAATGGACTTGAACCATACATTAGACCAAATGAGATTTGTAGATTGTTCCTTCCAATAGCAGAAGAATATACATTCTTTTCAAATGCACACAGAATATTCTCAAGGAAAGATGATATGATAAGCGATAAAACAAGCCTCAGAAAATTTTAAAATATTAAAGTCATACCAAGTATCTTTCCTGACCACAATGGTAAGAAACTAGAAATCCACAACAGGGAAGCTGGAAAACCCACGAATATGTGGAAACTAAACAACACATTCTTGAACAACTAATAGGTTGAAGAAATCAAAGGGAAAATAAAAAATATTTCAAAACAAAAATGGAAATATAACATCCCCAACGGACCTATAGGATGATATGAAAGCACTTCTGGGATGGAGCTGTATAGCAGTAAACACATATATTAAGAAATTAAATCTCAAATAGCAACCTAACTTTATACCTCAAGGAATTAGAAAAAAAAAGAAAGAAAAAATTAAGCCCAAATTTATCAGACGGAAAAAGATAATAAAGATAAGAGTGGAAATAAATGAAATAGAAACCAGGAAAGTAATAGAAAATATCAACAAAACTACAACTGATTTTTCAAAACGATAAACAAAATTGATAAACCCTAGCAAACCTAAGAAAAAAAGAGAGAAGACAAGTTAATCAAAAATGGTTGATACTATCAAATTGATACTACCAAAATACATAGGATCAATACACAACTGCTATGAACAATTGTATGCCAACAAATAGATAACCTAGACGAAATGGAGAAATTTCTAGAAACATACAACCTACAAGACTGAATCAAGAAGAAAAAAATTGAGGGGCCTGGATGGTTCAGTCAGTTAAGCCTCTGACTTCAGCTCAGGTCATGATCTTGCAGTTTGTGGGTTCAAGCCCCTCATTGGGCTCTGTGCAGACAGCTCAGAGCCTGGAGCCTGCTTCAGATTCTGTGTCTCCCTCTCTCTATGACCCTCCCTTGCTCACACTCTGTCTCTGTCTCTGGAAAGTAAATAAACAAAAAAAAATTTTTTTAAAGAAAGAAATTGAATAGACTAATAATAAGTAATAAGATTGAATCAGTAATCATAAAGCTCCCAATGCAGAAAAACCCCAGGACCAGACTGCTTCAGTGGCAAATTCTACTAAACGTTTAATGAAGAATTAATGGCAGTCCTTCTCAAAGTCTCCCAAAAAATTGAAGAGGAGGGAACACACCCAAACTCATTTAACAAAGCCAGCATTACCCTGAGACCAAAGCCTGCAAGGACACTACAAGAAAAGAAAGCTACAGACCAATATCCCTGATGAGTATACATGAAAAATCCTCAACAAAATGCTACCACACCAAATTTGAGAACACTTTGAAAGGATTATAGTCCATGACCAAGTGGGATTTATCCCTGGAGTGCAAGGATGTTTCAATATATGCAAATCAATAAATGTGATATACTACATTAATAGAAAGATAAAAGTCACATGATTATCTCAATAGATGCAAAAACAGCATTTGACAAAATACAACATGGTTTCATGGTAAAAACCCTCAACAGACTGGGTATAGAAGGAACAAGACTCAACATAATAAAGGCCATATATGACAAACCCACAGCTAATATTATACTCAGTGTTGTAAAAATTGAAAGCTTTTCCTCTAAGTTCAGGAAGAAGACAAGGCTACCCACTCTCACCACACTTATTCAATACAGTACTGGAATTCCTAGCTAAAGAAATAAGGAATAAAGAAATAAAAAGCATCCAAATCAGAAGCAAAATGGTTATTTGCAGATGATATGATCATATATATAGGAAATCCGAAAGACTCAAACAAAAAATTCTTGGAACTAATCAATAAATTTCAGTTACAGGATATAAAATCAATATACAGAAATCAGAAATCTATACACTAACAGTGAAACATCTGAAAAAAGAAATGTAAAAAACTGTTCCATTCACAATAGCATGAAAACCAATAAAATATCTAGGAATAAATTTAACCAAGAAACTGAAAGATCTGAACCATGAAAGCTACAAGATTTTGTTGGATGACATTGATTAAGATACAAACAAATGTAAAGATATTCCATGTTCATGGATCAGAAGAATTAATACTGTTAAAATGTCCATACTACCCAAAGCAATCTATAGATTCAGTGCAATCCCTGTCAAAATTCCGATGGCATTTTTCACAGCAATAGAAAAAACAACCTTAAAATTTGTATGAAACCACAAAAGAAACCACAAATCCTGAGAAAGAAGAACAAAGCCAGAGTATCACACTTCCTGGTTTCAAACGATATTGCAAAGCTATAGCAGTTAAAACAGTATGGTACTGGCGTAAAAAAAAAGACATACTACCAATGGAACAGAACAGACAGTTCAATATTAAACTCCCACATATACAACCAACTAATATTTGAGAAGGATGCCAAAAAGGAATCCAAGGGGAAATGATGGTCTAACAAATGATGTTGGGAAAACCAGATAACCACATGCAAAAGAAAAAAGAAAGAAAATAAATTGAACATCTCTCTTACACCATTCACAAAAATTTACCTGAAATGGATTAAAAACTTAAATGTAATACCTGACATCATAAAACTCCTACCAGAAAACTTAGGGGGAAAGATTCTCCACATGGGTTTTGATAATAATTTGGGTGGATATGACACCTAAAGCATAAGCAACAAAATAAAAAATAAACAAGTGGGACTACATGAAACTAAAAAGCTTCTATACAGCAAAATAAACCATCAACAAAGTGAAAAGACAACCTACAGAATAGGAAAAAATATTTGCAAGCCATATAACTGACAAGGGGTTAATGTCCAAGATATATAAAGAAATTGTACAACTCAATGGCAAACAGCCCAAATGATCCACTTTTAAAATGAGCAGAGGACCATTTTCCCAAAGAAGATATATGAATGGCTAACAGGCTAACACATGAAAAGGTGTTCAGTCTCACTAATCACAGAAATGCAAATCAAAACTACAGTGAGATATCACTTTATACCTGTTAGAATGGATATGATCAAAAAGATATAACAAGTGCTGACATGGATGTATAAAAAAGGGGATCTTTGTGCACTGCTGGTAGGAATCTAAATCAGGGCAGCCCCTATGGAAAACAGTGTGTAGGATCCTCAAAAAACTAAAATTACCATATGATCCAGCAGTTCTGCTCCTAGGTATTTATCCAAAGGAATTGAAAATGCTATGTCAGATTGATATCTGCACCCCATGTTCATGGCAGCATTATTTATAATAGCCACAATATAGAAACAACCTAAGTGTCTGCTGACAGATGAATGAATAAAGAAATTGTAAGGTATATATTCAATGAAATATTATTCAGTCATAAAAAGACGGAAATTCTGCCATTTGCAACATGGATGGATCTTGAGGGCATTAGGCTTTGTGAAATAAACCAGAAAAAGACAAATACTGTATGATCTCGCCTATACAGAGAATCTAAAAGAAAAAACACCTAACTCAGAAAAAAGACCTGATCTGTGGTTACCAGAAGCAGGGAGTGGTGGAGAGGGAATTGGAAGAAGGTGGTCAAAGCTACAAGCTTCCAGTTATAAGATAAATAAGTACTAGGGATGTAATGTACAGCATGACCATAGTTAACACAGTTGTATGGTATATATAAAGTTAAGAGAATAAAGCCAAAGTGCTATCACAAGGAGAAAATTTTTCCTTTTTTTTGTTTCGTATGTGTATGATATAGTGGATATTAACTAAATATTATGGTAATCATTTCACCATATAGGTAAAAATCATTATGCTATACACTTTATCTTATCCAGTGCTGTATGTCAATTATATCTCAGTAAAACTGAGAAAAAAATATTGCTTTGGCTGTGTACAACATTATAGAATAATTGAATACTTTTGTTAGCAAGGTACAGCTTATATACAACATATATATAGATCACGTATTGAAACGCACAAGCAAAAAAGTTGATGAGGAGCCATCAACTTCTACCTGAGAGTTTCCAGCGTCTCAACCTGCCCTGCAGATTTTAGACTTGTCTGTCTTCGGATCACACAAAGTATTTACGTGAAATTGAATATACACGTAAATATATTTGAAGTGATATCACCTACCCTGGAAAGCTTTTCTATCTGGATTAGGTTAGAATACAACCTCCTGTGCCTACTCCAGAGATACTGTTTATCACACTGTGCTCTAATTGCCCCCTTCCTTCATGCCTCAAATACCAATCAAGCATCTACCATACTTGATTCTATGTTAAGTGTTACAGTGGAGAGCAAAACAGATGTAGTCCCTGTGTGAATGGAACTTACAGTCTAAGGGGGGGGGGGGGGTAGACATTAACCAAATAACTACACTATTAGATATATAAACTAAAACAAGTAGTGAGCTGAAAGAAAGGTATGACCACTCTTTAAAATCAAATAAGAAAGAAATATAACCTAGACTCAGAGAGTGGCAAGTCTGGAGAGGCTTCCTTGAGGAAGCAATGCTCAGCAGAGATCTGAAGATGAGTAAGACTTAACTGGAAATAGACAATAAGGGGAGACCAGACCAGTGGAAAAGATACTGTGACTGGAAAAACATGCAGATTCTGACAAATTTAAAAAACGCCAATGTGACTAGAACTCAGAGTGGGAGGGAGAGCATAGTGAGAATTCAGACTGGAACAATAGTCAGGTGCCACATTATATGTAACTTTGTGGACTGTATTAAGGGTTTTGTACAGGACCTGGCAGATCGTTGACTATCTCTATGAAGGCAAGAAACCACACATATAATCTTCCTAGATTTACAGATAAGCCAAGATCTCCAGGAAGTCTCAAAACTACCCCTCTTTATGGAAACAATTAATCTTATCATTGCCCTGGTAAGCCAGAGTAGGAGAGATGAAGCCCAGATTTATAGCGCTTGGCTCAGGGCCCTGCCAGAGACAAGGGCAAGACTTTTGTTAGCTCTACCCATCACTTACACGCAGCAGCTATTACAAGAATATCCAGAAAAGTTTCATCAAGAGCAGAAATATCTGAGGATCCAAATAATTGAATAGCCTTACCCCCTACTCCAGAGGCATTCTTGAGAATGAATTGTTCATTGTCTAGGATAGATCCAGGTAAAGACATGGCTCTTAGAAAGTTAAGTCAAGCTAGGACTTCATAGTGAAGAAAACAGAATTTTCTTGAAATTTCAACAATTACGAACCGGTCCTTGCTTCCAAGGTATGCTCTTAGTCATAGCCAATTCTCCCTGGAGAGAGCCAAGTGAAGCAGGAGAGCAGAGAAAGTAAATTCTGCTACTGGAGGAGTTTTCTAACAATTAGAGTGATCCAAAGATAGAATGAGCTACCTCAGAAGATAGTGATCTCAAAACTTCAAAAATAAGCTAGTAGGCCAGTTGGGGTGTTATAGAGGAGATTCAAGCTTATGGGTTGGTCTACATGAACTTAATGGTTTCTTCCCACCATGAGAATCTCAGAGGCAGAAAGAATAATGTGAATGAGTAACCATAGGATAGAGAGAACTGAGAACTGAGCGAGAGAAAGAGGCTGCTTGTAAAAAGCATTCAGTTATAAAGAACAGAAGGGCTTAATTTTGTTTGGAGTAGAAGCAGTTTATGCCATTGTACCTAATCTGATCTGGGTTTGGGAATGAAGAGGAAGAAATCTAACAGTGGATTCTTTCTGGGAACTGTGGCTTCCAACTTGAAATTAGGTCTGCACATCTACCCAACTCCAGTGAATGTGCTTTTCAGATTTTGGTGTTGGGCTAGGGTTATTATGGTGAAGATGGATATTAGTTATCTGTAGCTGTGTAGCAAATTATCTCAAAATGTAGCTCAGAAGAACAAATATTTTATTTTGTCACACAGATTCTAAGACTATCTAGGAGTGGTTCAGCTGGGTGGTTCAGGCTCAGGGTCCCTCTCTACATAGATAAATAGGTAGATAGATACAAATATATTATTTTATAGTCCAGCTCTCACCTGGGTCTAGAATCATATGCAGGTTCAAACAGGGCTAAAGAAGTCTCTCCTAAGCTCCCTTATTTGGTTGTTGCAGACTTTATTCCTGGCTATTGGACAGAGACATGGACCCCTCCATAACCCGCTTTAATGGCCTCATGACATGGCATCAGGCTTCCTAAGGAAGAAGTGATTCAAGAGGGAGAGAAACATGAATGAGTGAGTGAAATAGTGCCCAAAAAGGAAGCAGGACTATTATCTACAATATAAAAGATCTCCTATAACAGAGAAGCAGCCCCCCTCCTAAAAAAATGGACAAAGTATTTGAACAGAAATTCCACAAAAGAAGATAAACAAATGGCCAAAAAACACACGAGGAGATACTCAATTATCACTAATCATTAGGGAAACAAAATTAAAACCCACAATAAGAGATGGTTACAGAGTAATAATAATAGCTAAAATTTAAAAGACTGAAAATACTGAGCATTGGCAAGGACATGCGGAATGAGTTAAGTGATCATAATATACTTCTGCTGTAGTGTAAAATGTCAGAGCCATTAAAAAAAAACTTTACTTATACACACATTTACCATACCACCTCCAGTAATTTAAGAATAATGAATTCAGCTTTTCACACAAGACTGTACATAAATGTTTATAAGAGTATCATTTATAATAGCCAAGTCAAGAAACAATTCATTTGTGGGTCCATCCAACAAATTGTGTACACATGAAATATTTCTTTTTTAAAAAATGTTTTAATGTTTATTTTTGAGAGAGACAGAGAGAGAGAGTGTGAGCAGTGGAGGGGCAGAGAGAAAGGGAGACACAAAATCCGAAGCAGGCTCCAGGCTCTGAGCTGTCAGCAGAGCCTGATGCGGGGCTCGAATTCACAAACCATGAGATCATGACTTGAGCTGAAGTCGGACGCTTAACTGACTAAGCCATCCAGGCGCCCCAATGTGAAATATTTCTTAATTCTCCCTCTTCCCAGATAATTATATATTTATACACGTAGCAGTATAAATAAATCCCAGTCATTATGCTAAGTGGAACATCTTAGGGAAAGAACATACATACCATCTGTCTATCTCTGGGAAAATGAATCTGCAATGATACAAATCAGGTCAATGATTGTATGGGATAGGGGTTTGGGAGATACTGACTTCAGAGTGTCATGAGGAACATCTGGGACAAAGAAAATATTCCATACCTTTTTCTGTGGTGATGGTTACATGGAGAACATTTGGCAAAACTCATGGAAATGTAATTTAAAACATATAATGTTTTATTGTGCAACCTATACCTTATGAAACGTAATTTTAAAAATAAGAAAAAAGGCTCTTGGGTGGCTCAGTTGGTTGAGCTCAGTCCACTTCGGCTCAGGTCATGATCTCATGGTTCATGAGTTCAAGCCCCACATCAGGCTTGCTGTTGTCAGCACAGAGCCCACTTCAGATCCTAGTTCCCTCTCTCTCTCTCTGTGCCTCCCCCACTTCTCTCTCTCAAAAATAAATAAATATTTAAAAAATAGGAAAAATGTTCAAAATATTTAAACAACAATTTTAGAATGGGAGGGATAATTCATAGAAACAAAATAATATTTGGAAACTGTATTGCTTTCTACCCAGGCAAAAATACCATATATTAAATAGCATACTTAATCACATGGATATAGATATAGATATAGATATAGATATAGATATAGATATAGATATAGATATCTACAAATGTAATTTTATGCCTTAGGGAAATTTTTCTGGTATTTTTTAATCATTATGGGAAAGGATCTTTTAATAAACCTCATAGAAAATTTCAATTTCCCATGTAAAAAATTATAAAGATCATTTGATGAAACCTCAGTGCAAAAACATAGAACTGATAACTGAAGCATACTTTTAAAAGCTATTTTAAATTAAAAAAAAAAACTACTATACAACTTTTGAGTCAAAGTGGAAGTCAAAACAAAAATTATAGACTTTTAAAGGCAAGATCTTTACATCTCATAACGTGTTACACGGTTAAAGGATGAACTCAGAGAACAAAATAATAAACATATAATAAATGTATAATATTTAAGATAGTGGTAAATTCTATGAATAAGAATAAAACTGAATAAGGTAGAGACTGATCAAAGAAGGAATACCATTTTGGTCAAGGAAGCCTTCACTGAGAAACTGACATTTCAGTAAAGTTCTGAAGGAAAGGAGGGAGGCAATCATACAGACATTGAGAGGACAGGATTCTAGGGTGAAAAATAATTAGCAAGTGCCAAGACCCTGAGGAAGCTGGTAGTGGAGCAAGCGATGGGTAAATTAGTAGAAAGGGAAATCAGAGAAATGATGTGGGATCAAATCATGTAGTACTTCTTAGGCTACCGCAAGGACTCTAACTTGTATTCTAGTGGATGGGAAGCCTATGAAAGGTTTTGAGCAGAGGATAAACATGATATAACTTATGTTTTACAAGGATCATTCCAGAATTGTCTATGTAGCAAAAAGGGTAGAAACAGGGAGATCAGGTGGGAGGTTGTTGTAATAATCCAGGTAAAACGTGATGGAGACTTGGATCAGGAGAGACTCAGTGGAGGTGGGGGAGAATTGGTTAAATACAAGTAATCAAGGAAAAGAGAATATAGACCATCTGATTTAATAATTCAACTCAGAAATCTAAAGAGACCAGCTAAACAAACTTTTCAATCAACTGAGTGAAGGTAATTAAGTGAGCAGGAAAGAAATGAGTGAATTAGAAACCAAAAAGATATATAGTGAAAGATATACATAGAATTAAAAAATAAATAAATTATGTTCTTTGTAAAGTCTGATAAAATAAATTTTTGGTAAAGTAAGGAAAAAGAAAAGGGAAAATACAGATATATAACAGAATGGAAAAGAAGACATAAATATGAATACTTTAAGCTATAATGAAAAGATACAATTTGCTAATCATGCAAAAATTCAAATTAACAAGTTGCACAAAAATATAAATGAATCAAGGATAGAATATTTTTATATTCTTTGGGTAAATACATAGTAGTACAATTGCTGGATCATAGAGTAGTCACCCCAATATTTTATAGCTCATTACCTACAATAGCCAAATTATGGAACCAGCCCAAGTGTCCATAGACTGATGAGTGGATAAAGAAGTGTACACCACACACACACACACACACACACACACACACACACACTGGAATATTAGTCAACCATAAAAAAGGAATGAAATCTCACCATTTGCAATGACATGAATGAAGCTAGAGAGCATTATGCTAAGTGAAATAAGTCAGTCAAAGATGAAACCATATGATTTCACTCATATGTGGAATTTAAGGAACAAAACAAGCAAAGGGAAAGACAAGAGAGAGAGAGGCAAACCAAAAACAGACTCTTAACAATAGAGAACAAATTGATGGTCACCAGAAGGGAGGTGAGCGGGGGGATGGGTTAAATGGGTGATGAGGATTAAGGAGGGCACTTTGTGATGAGCATTGGGTGATGTATGGAAGTGTTGAATCACTGTATCATACATCTGAAACTAGTATTACACTGTATGTTAACTAACTGGAATTTAAATAAAAACTTCAAAAAAATAATAGAATAATAATAGAGTAGACTGACCATAGCGGAAATTGAAAAACCTTGTTAAGAATTATGTTATAAAAGGAACTCTGTGAGAAAGTTTTAGAAGTGTATTATATAAAGGCACAGATAGTTTCCATGTTATTTACATTGACCTAAAACAGAAGAAGTTCAAAAGTTTGCCAGCTCATTTGATAACTTTGGCAGAGCCCCAATACTAACTTTAACAATAGTAGTACAAAGTCCTAAATAAATCACAACAAATTGAATTTGGAAGCACATTTTATTTATTTATTTATTTTTAAATTTTTCTTTATTTTTTTTGCAATATATGAAGTTTATTGTCAAATTGGTTTCCATACAACACCCAGTGCTCATCCCAAAAGGTGCCCTCCTCAATACCCATCACCCACCCTCCCCTCCCTCCCACCCCCCCATCAACCCTCAGTTTGTTCTCAGTTTTTAACAGTCTCTTATGCTTTGGCTCTCTCCCACTCTAACCTCTTTTTTTTTCCTTCCCCTCCCCCATGGGTTTCTGTTAAGTTTCTCAGGATCCACATAAGAGTGAAACCGTATGGTATCTGTCTTTCTCTGTATGGCTTATTTCACTTAGCATAACACTCTCCATTTCCATCCACGCTGCTACAAAGGGCCATATTTCATTCTTTCTCATTGCCACGTAGTACTCCATTGTGTATATAAACCACAATTTCTTTATCCATTCATCAGTTGATGGACATTTAGGCTCTTTCCATAATTTGGCTATTGTTGAGAGTGCTGCTATAAACATTGGAGTACAAGTGCCCCTATGCATCAGTACTCCTGTATCCCTTGGGTAAATTCCTAGCAGTGCTACTGCTGGGTCATAGGGTAGATCTATTTTTAATTTTCTGAGGAACCTCCACACTGTTTTCCAGAGTGGCTGCACCAATTTGCATTCCCACCAACAGTGCAAGAGGGTTCCCGTTTCTCCACATCCTCTCCAGCATCTATAGTCTCCTGATTTGTTCATTTTGGCCACTCTGACTGGTGTGAGGTGATATCTGAGTGTGGTTTTGATTTGTATTTCCCTGATGAGGAGTGATGTTGAGCATCTTTTCATGTGCCTGTTGGCCATCCGGGTGTCTTCTTTAGAGAAGTGTCTATTCATGTTTTCTGCCCATTTCTTCACTGGGTTATTTGTTTTTCGAGTGTGGAGTTTAGTGAGCTCTTTATAGATTTTGGATACTAGTCCTTTGTCTGATATGTCATTTGCAAATATCTTTTCCCATTCCATTGGTTGCCTTTTAGTTTTGTTGGTTGTTTCCTTTGCTGTGCAGAAGCTTTTTATCTTCATAAGGTCCCAGTAATTCATTTTTGCTTTTAATTCCCTTGCCTTTGGGGTTGTGGAAGCACATTTTAATACATACCCTCTGGCCAGACAGAGTTTATCAAGAAACAGTGTAGAGATTTATGACACCAGACTCTGGAACCAGATAGCCTAGGAACAGGTTTGCTATGGATCTGCTAGCTGTGTGGCTTTGGTCAATCTATTTAATTTCTCTGTATCTCAGTTTCATCATCCATCAAATGGGGCTTCTGATAGTAATTAGCAGTCATTGTAAAGATTAAGAGAGTCATTTACAATGACATGCAGTCATTGTAAAGATTAAGAGAGTAATTCTGTGGGGGCGCCTGGGTGGCTCAGTGGGTTAAGTGTCCAACTCTTGATTTTGGCTCAGGTCATGATCTCACAGTTCGAGAGTTCGAGCCCTGCATCAGGCTCTGTGCTGACAGCTCAGAGCTTGCTTGGGATTCTCTCTCTACCCCTCCCCAGCTTCCCCCTCCCTTTCTGTCTCTCTCAAAAATAAATAAATAAACTTAAAAGAGTAACTCTGTGAAGCACTTATTATAAGCCAAGTATATAGTAAGCACTCAAAAATATTAATGACTATTAATTTCTATGTTTGGAGATATATTGTTCATATTAGCAAGTCAAAGGAGAAAAACCATCAGGTAATGTTGTTAGATATCAAAAGTATTTTGATAACGTTTCATATTCATTTATTATTTTTAAAAAGTTCTAGTATACAGTAAGAAGAAAAATATTTTCTTAAAATAATTAAGAAGCTCCATTTGAAATCTGTAGCCTTCATCATCAAGGATGCCTATTATCACCAACATTGTCATGATGTGATACAAAAAGAACAAAAAGTATGAAATAACATTTATTATTATTTACAAATGATACATTTGTCTACCTAGAAAACCCAATGCCAGTCAAAATCCAAACAGGATTTTTAAACAATTGGTAATTATTCTAACTTTCTTCTAGAAGAAAAATAATGTATAAAAATTGCCAAGAGCATGTTGAAACAGAGAAGTATTGGGGTGCCTAGGTGGCACAGTTGGTTAAGCAATTGACTCTTGATTTTGCCTCAGGTCATGATCTCACACCTGTGAGATCAAGCCCTGGGTCAGGCTCTGTGCTGACAGCAGGAGCCTCCTTGGATTCTCTCTCTCTCTCTCTGTGCCCCTCCTCCACTTGTGCTTGCTTGCACACTTGCTGTCTCTCAAAATAAATAAACATTAAAAAAATGGGAGAGGGAGAAGTATGAGGTGCTTTTGGCTTATACGAGGCCTCATCTTTTACAAGTGCAAGAGATATACATATCAACACAAGAGAAAAGAAAGACCAGAAGAAGATAGCATATGATAAGGGTGGTGTTTCAAATCATTGTGAAAATTGTTGGCTAATTAATAAATGTTTTGTGAAAAGTAGACATAATTTTATTATTAATAAAATCTATCACTCCATTGCATTTGTAAATACTGTATGTTTTCTGAAATCCATCATATTGTCAGGCGATATTTGCAGAACCAAATTTGAACCATGCATTTGGAAGTGATTCCAAAAGCCGAAGGCTTATTGAGTAGGGTACATTAATTCTGTAATAAGAACTCTTGATATACATATTTCACCTGCAATTCTGTCAGTTTTTATTTCACATAATTTGAGGCTGTGTTGTTGGATGCATGTGTGTCTATTATCAATAGATATTCTTGCCACTTTGCTCCTTTTCCCACTAGATGATCTCTTTCCTTTTCCAATAAGGTTTTTTTCCTCCTGAATTCTATTTTAATCATATATTATGAAGCTCAACTTGTTTTTCTTCATATTTGTCTTATGTATCTTTTCCTATCCATCTATTTTAAATAATTTTGAATCCTTCTAAGTGTTTATTTCATAGAAAAAAAAATCATTGCTAGAGCCCTAAAAGAAAGTGCAACCTGATAGTCTTGGTCTTTTATTTGGTGACTTTAATTAATTTACAATTATTTTAAAGCTATGTGAATACTTATTACTGCCATCTTTTCTCAAATTGTGCATTAACTATATGTCAGGGGTCTTTTTCATGAACAGGTCTTTTTTTTTTTTTAATTTACATCCAAATTAGTTAGCATATAGTGAACAATGATTTCAGGAGTAGATTCCTTAATGCTTCTTACCCATTTATCCCATCCCCCCTCCCACACCCCCTCCAGTAACCCTCTCCTTGTTCTCCATATTTATGAGTCTCTTATATTTTGTCCCTCTCCCTGTTTTTATATTATTTTTGTTTCCCTTCCCTTATGTTCATCTGTTTTGTCTCTTAAAGTCCTCATATGAGTGAAGTCATATGATTTTTGTCTTCTTCTGACTGACTAATTTCACTTAGCATAATACCCTCTAGTTCCATCCATGTAGTTGCAAATGGCAAGATTTCATTCTTTTTGATTGCCGAGTAATACTCCATTGTCTATATATAACACATTTTCTTTATCCATTCATCCATCGATGGACATTTGGGCTCTTTCCAAACTTTGGCTATTGTTGATAGTGCTGCTATAAACATTGGGGTGCATGTGCCCCTTCGAAACAGCACACCTGTATCCCGTGGATAAACACCTAGTAGTGCAATTGGTGGGTCATAGGGTAGTTCTATTTTTAGTTTTTTGAGGAACCTCCATACTGTTTTCCAGAGTGGCTGTACCAGCTTGCATTCCCAATGAACAGGTCTTTCCACTGAACAGAACAGATTCTGTTTCAGTATTAAAAATGTATGCATTCTTAAAAAAAAAATTTAAAAAAAAAGGGGGCGCCTGGGTGGCTCAGTTGGTTGAGCGGCTGACTTTGGCTCAGGTCATGATTTCGTGGTCCATGAGTTCGAGCCCCGCGTCGGGCTCTGTGCTGACAGCTCAGAGCCTGGAGCCTGTTTCAGATTCTGTGTCTCCCTCTCTCTGACCCTCCCCCGTTCATGCTCTGTCTCTCTCTGTCTCAAAAATAAATAAACATTAAAAAAAAATTTTTTAAATGTATGCATTCTTTTTAAATTTTATGGTATGTCCCTTAATATAAAAGACCTATACTTATGACATTTATTTTTACTAAACATGAGTATAAATGACCATCCATATATTCCAGTACTCAGTTTAGAAAATGATACCTAAGGAAACAAATCCATGGTGGGTGCTGCCTTTATACCCCTCTTCATGACATCTTCTTCCCACCCACTCAAAGTTAATAACTTTTAAAAATATGATATTTATTCTCCTTGCACGTAACTATATTTTTGCTACATATATATGTATCCCTAAATTATGTATAGTAATGTTATGCATGTTTTAAATTCAATACAAATGGTACCATCTGTATGTACCTTTTGCAACTTACTTTATTTTGCATCCAACATTATATGTGAGATTTATCCAGGTTGATACATATATTTATATTCATTGTTCTGTAGTGTATTGTACATATCCATTATATGAATAAACCACAATTAGTTTATCTAAGGTATAGATTATCAATAGATAGATAAAGAGATAATAGCGTATGTGAGTTTCAGAAGCAGTAGACTGGAACCAAAACAAAATGAACATTATTTTTTTTTAATGCTTATTTATCTTTTGATAGAGAGAGTGAGGGGGAAGAGGGGCAGACAGAGAGGGAGAGAGAATCCCAAGCAGGCTCCATACTGTCAGAGCAGAGCCCGATGTGGGGCTCAAACCCATGACCCATGAAATCATGACCTGAGCCGAAACCAAGAGCCGACCACCCAACTGACTGAGCCACTCAGGTGCCCCAAAGTGAACATTCTTACAATGATTTTAAGGAGATGAAATGCAAATGAACTCATAAAAATAAATGGATAAAATTGCTAAGTTGGACATTAAGCGAATTGACATAAAATCTCAATAAGAGGAAAAACAAGCCATGGTACCAAAAACAGTTCCATCAACTGATGACCCCTGTATTAGTCTGCTCTGGCAGTCATTACAAAATAACACAGATTAAATAGCTTAACAACAGAAATATATTTTCTCTCAGTTCTGGATGCTGGAAGTGCCAGATGAAAATCCCATCAGCATTGATGTGTAGTGAAATCTCACTTTTATCTTACACATCGCTGTCCACCAGCTGTGTCCCCACCTGGCCACTTCTCTGTGTGTACATGGAGAGGGAAAGAGAAAGATCTCTGCTATATCTCTGTTTTTCTTTTAAAATTTTTTAAATGTTTGCTTATTTTTGAGACAGAGAGAGAGACAGAGTGTGAGTGGTTGATGGGAAGAGAGAAAGGGAGACACAGAATCTGAAGCAGGCTCCAGACTCTGAGCTGTCAGCTCGAACCCACAAACCGTGGGATCATGACCTGGGCTGAAGTCAGACATCCAAGCGACTGAGCCACCCAGGCGCCCCTATCTCTCTCTGGTTTTATAAGGCCTCCAGTCCTATCAGATCAGGACCCTACCTTTATGACCTCACTTAATCTTAACTGCTCCCTCAAGGCCCTATCTTCCAATACAGTCACATTGGGGGTTAGAGCTTCAGCATATGGATTGTGGAGGTACGTGTTCTCTCTCTAATACTCCCAAATCTTATATCCCATTTAGCTTTGCCACAACATTATTATAAAGCAACCTCAAAATCTTAGTGGTTTACAAAAGCAAATATTTATTTTTCTTGGTCATGGGCAGGTAGTAGGGATGAGTGTGGTCTCAGCTGGTGTTGGCTGCGTGTGGATCTAGACTGCAGGTCAGGTTTAGGTCCACAGGCTTCATTTTGGAGTCCAGGCTAAAAGGGCAAAGGACACCTAAGCATGTACTTTTCAGGGTGATTCCAGTACCACAAGAGCACAAAACCCAACCACATAAACATGTTTCAAACCTCTGCTTGTACCACATCTACCAGCATCCCATCAGCCAAATCAAGTTACTAGGCTAAGCCCAAAATCAAGGATCAGGGATGTCCATTTCACCTACATTGTGGCCATGGTGAGAATAAACATACACACACACGCACACACACACACACACACGCACACTACCATGGGAGCGATAGTTCAACAGGCACAGCATAGATTCTCAAGCTCCAAGTGTTTGGCATGAGTCTTAATGACACTAGAAGACATTGTTTTGCTATGACGGCCCATGTGGGTTTTGCGTAGTAAAGACTGATGCTGCAGCCACACCATCCATAAGCTAAAAGTCTTTTGTCTCTCATGTTGTGCTTTGATTCCTCACCCACTCCCTACAGCGCTTCGTAAAGTTCTGAGCCAGTGCACCCTGCTTTTGTTTGGAGAGTTCACATTGGTCACACTCTTTCACTCTGTGAGCTCTGAGTCCATTGAGAAGTATGGTGGGAATTCAGTGCAGTATTGGCTTTATTATGGTGAAGTTGCCTTGGATCCCACACTGAAATGGTTTCTCATCTGTTTCCCCTCCTGATATGACTTCCTAGTCATAGGTATTACTCCTAGAGAGCACCCTGCCTGTCTGCTCTGTTTACAGCGTGGGGAGGAAGCAAAGCTGGTCAGATTAATACAGAGGAGGAGAAACATAGAGCAAGAAGGGTGCTCAAACTAAAGACACAGGCCTTGTGGAGGCAGGAGGCAGAGTCACTGATAACTGGTGGCCACTGCGGAAACCTCCAGGCTTTTGAAGGAGTCACTCTCTAGGTGACCGAATTCACTGAAGATGAAGGCCCTTGGACAGTTTGGCTTGAAGAAAATCAGGCCCAGAGGGGACCTGGTAGTTGACCATGAACATAAAAAAGACATAACTCCATTACTTCTCTCATTCATTCAATAAATATTTGAGTCCTACCTTGTGCCAGGCATACTGTTCTTTGTATTGGCAATTCAGCAATTAACAAAATAGCCATATCCTTGTCAGTGTGGTACTGACATGGTTTATGGAATGGGGTACAAACATTAAATAAAAAATGTAGATAATATATATTCTGACAGAAGGTAATAAATGGTAAAGACAGAGAAAAAAGGGAGGAAAGAGGGTTAGGGTGTGTTGGCAAGGTGAGGTACAATTTCAGAAAGGATGGCCAGGGTAGGTGATATTTGAATAAAGATCTGGAGGAAATGGGGCCATGGGGTTAGAGCATTGTGCAACAGGTGAGGCAAGTGCAAACACTTGAGGGGGTAGGTGCCAGGGTTGAGGAATAGTAAGGCCAGTGTGTGAGAGGAAGTACAAGATGAGGCCAGACAGGTCATGGGGCTGGTGGTGAGAGGAGGGAGGGAAGATCATTGTGGACCTTGGAAGTCCCCACAATGATCCAGGTGCTTATTCCATGAAGTGGGGAGTCAGTGGAATACTTTGTGCATAATGAAGACATTTGGGTGATTTACCTTTACAGCGCCAGTTGGGCAACAGTGTGGAATACAGACTGAATGGGAACAAGGGTCATATTCCGTGTGCTCCTGAGAAATCATTAGAGTCAGTGGATATAAGGGGGTGACTTTACCAACTAAAGAACCTCACCTAACTGACTATCCACCAGTGAAACTGGGTGCTCAGTCACCTTGGGAGTCAGCAGCACGTAACTGACAGTCCCAGTAGATGTGAGGGTTGTTAACGCTGGGAAATTCCTACATCAAATAAGGCATTAAACTCTGACATCCCAGATTCCTTCCACTAAGAGCATCTCTGGTGCCACAGCATATATCACCCTAATCTCCCCCAGTTAGAATATAGGTTCCATGAATATAAGGAGTTTTGTCCCTTCTGTTCATTGATCTATCCTGGTGCCTTAAATAGTGTCCAGTAAATAACAGCCACTCAATTAGCATTTGTAAATGTTTGAATGTCCCTATTAAACATATTGCAGGTTTTTAGGGGTGCCTGAGTGGCTTAGTCAGTTAAACAACCGACTTTGGCTCAGGTCATAGTCTCCTGGTTTGTGGGTTCAAGCCCCATGTTGGGCTCTGTGCTGACAGTGCAGAGCCTGCTTGAGATCCTTTCTCTCTCCCTCTCTCTCTGCCCTTCCCCTACTCATGCTTCCTCTCTCTCAAAATAAATAAATAAACTTAAAAAAAAATATTGCAGATTTTTGAGCATCATACTTTTGTTCTCAGCACCTCAGAGAATAAGAATAGTTGGTTGGATGGCACCTGATGAATTTTCCAGGCCTGCCAGTCAGTGTGATTGCATTTCAGACTCTGAGCCATTGTTTCTAAAGGGCTTTGCAGGCTATAGGGTGTATGAAGGGTGCTTATGGGGAGGGAAGGCAGGGATGGGCAGTGGCAAAGCTGAGTCAAGGGGAAGTACACAGAGAACCTCTGGTGCTAGGGATCTCTGAACATGAAGGTGGATTGTCTTGGAGATGTCTCGAGTTCTTGTTCCATTAAAGGTGTTTCCTTAAAAGCTAAAGATACAGGATACAGAAGACCTATCCCATCCCAAGCATGTTGCCTTTGCTTCGTGGTCAGCCTGGTCAACAAAGTATTCACAGGTCTTTAGGCTTTCCTTGGAAAAACACCATAAATAGCAGTAGGGACGCCTGTTAAGTGTATTTAAAACCTCTTTTTTTTTTTTCTCGTCTTAATGAAGTTCACCAGTGACAGTATTTTTTCAAAGACTTCTGTGTGGGCACAAGCATTATTATGCATCCCCAGACACCCACCCGGCAGCTACGCCACTTCCCCCTGAGGTTTAACAGGATCGCCAACATCAAAAGGTAGGCTGACAGGGCTCACCTTTGCCACCAGATAAGCCAGTGAGACCTGCTGTTACGTTTATTGAACAATCAATACAACGAGATACACAGTATGTCTTTGCAATGATTTTATTTCATAGTTAGCTTTAGTTTACTTCAGTATATGTGCTGCCGAAGCGAGCACAGCTTTAGTTTATTTCAAACTAAAGAGAATGTTTTTAATATTAAGCATGCATTTATATGTGTCTTCCATGCTCTGTATCCGATGAGTTGCTTTCATTACAAATTAAAAGTAGACTTCGCTTCATGATGACCTGGAAAAAAACAATAACAACCAGAATTTTGTAACTTTGTTGTGAAAATATTGAAATCTATTATCTCATTTACTCTTTAATACTAGCTAGTAGATATTGTTGCCTTTGATTCACAAATAGGGAAATTGAAGCTCAAAGAATGTGTGACCCATGGTCATATGGCTAATAGAAGGCAAATAGTTCTTGACTCCAAATGTATGTTCTGAATTCATATGTAAATATACCAAAAGTATGTCCCTACCTTTCAAACTCAAATGATAGAATATTCATAATTATAACTTCATGGGACAGACATTTAAATAGATTTGTATTTTCTAGCAGATGATCCCAGTATCACAGGGAGATACTGGGAAAATGGAGGAAAATGAACCTAAATTTTAGGAGTTTCAGCTACTGGAACTCCCTCTTCTCTTTCCAGACACTGGTTGGGCACATTGCCCTGTGAATTTTTCTACTTCATGAGCTTAGGGAGGGTTAAAGTGTGGACTGCATCCCTGCAATAACCAGTTTTCCAGCCTCCCATCTGACAGTACAAGGGCAGTCACCTTCCTGGAGTTGTTTACTGCTTAAGTCCAAGGTCCCTGCGGCGCCTGTTGTAGACTTTGAAGCCCATAGAGGTAGGCAGCAAGTTGGTGTTTGCCACGCTTCCGGCTTTGCTCAGCAGGCCTCCCAGCCAGTGGGCCACACAGGTGGCAGAGTTGCAGGTTCTCTTCTGGACAGTGACTCTGATTAGCAAGGTGGAAAAAGAAGAGAAGACCTGTTAGAGACTGGAACAGATACCTGCCACATAGAACCATCATCGTAAAATTACTGCTCTGAGAGGCACCAGTTAACCTTGTGTCTTTCCTCAATCACAATTGTCACTGCAGAAATACACAGGCTCTTGGGGAAAATGCCATAATCACTCCCACAGACATTCCCAGGGGTGTCAGAAAACCCAAGGTGGCTCCGGGTGAGTGGCCATGGAACACAGAGCTGTAACAGCCTGTCTTTCCTGTATAAATAAACTACAAATCAAGAAAGGCTTATGAGACACAGAGAATTATGGCCCCAAACTGATCCTAACACGAGGATTGTCTGGAAGTCACATCCCACTCAAAGGCATCAAATATCCCTTGTTAGAAATACAAAATTTCCCCGACTTACCTGGAAGAAAAGGCGATTTTACAGCGTTGGGTCCCCGAGGTGCTTACCTGTTCTTTACTGCTCCTGTTCTTCCTACTTGAGGTTGGTCCAAGGACTAGCTACTCCACCCTGCACCCAGCTACCACAGGGCTGAGGCTACTTCTAAGCACAGGTCCCTGAATCTGGGAAGCCTGTGGTGTGGGCCAGAGCAATAACCACCACCACTCAGGTCTTTTGAGAAATATACTTTTATTCCCCATCGGCAAACACATTCACAAGCAGGACTGAGAAGCCGTGCTGTGATTCCTCAGGGGAAGCACAGGGCTGCCCCCCATCTCTTCCTGCGTGATTCTCTTCTGGCCTGTTCCTCTTGCTCTCCTCCCATCTGAGGTTCCAGACATCCACTGCCATAAAGAAAGCCACCGATACCAGCAACCCGAGAGGACCACACGTATCACGATATAGGAAGGAAGGAAGAAAGGACATTAGAAAAGAGAGGGAGGGGTTTAATAGGCATCCTGGGTCATGCCATCGTGAGGGCCGTGGTCTCTCTCCAAGCTGCTGGCCATGACCCTTTTCTTGCCGGGTGCTCCGACCCCAATTGCAGTCTGAGGGAACGTGTGAAACTTGTTGAGGTCCTGTGTGTATGTGCCCAGCACACAGGTGCTCAGATTACTGCACCGCTTAGCTCGGAAGCTGTCCAGGCTGCAGGGAAAAGACATGCCAGGTGGTACCATGCACCAGGTCTGCCCCTGTGGCGATCGCCCAGAAGGTTAGACCAGGGAGGAGGCACTCTGAGTGGGGGCAGGAGGGGCAGGCAGGAGGGCAGCTCACACATCCTCCATTAGGAGAACTCCGAGGTTTGCTGAGCCAGGGCAGCGTGGGGCAGGGTTGCAGCGGGGAAGGGGTGCCCTTTCCTAGCCTTCCGCATGCCGCTCAGTCCTTCTTGCTCTGCAGAGAGGTCCTTAGGGTAGATGCAGGTGCAGCACATGCCAGGCAGTGCCGGGGCCGGGCCAGGGGCTGGCGTGAGCTCCAGGCTCAGGGGACACGGGGAGGTGGGGCTGGGGAAGGGCGTCTGGCCCCATGACAACATGCACGTCTCCACAGATCCTACACATCTCAAGCCCCTAGACCTACCTCAGGTACTGCTCTACCTGACCCCACCCTCTGCAAAGCCTTTGGCTTCACCTTGCAAATGTGCAATGAAGGCTCCATGTGGATGTGAGAGAACGTCAAGTGCAGGTTTACAAGGAGAAACCAATTTCTAAAATCTCCTGGGATCTGTGGGGTCCATCTGCTGGCCTCACACTTACCAGTCCTAACTCCTCCAATGCTGAGAAGTCTCCTCATTGCTTTCAGACCAGTTTCCGGAGGGAGGGATTTCATACCTTCCCCAGTTGCTTTCAGAAATGGATCTTTTTACATGTGGTCTAACCATAGTCTCTGTGTGGGACCTCTGTTTTCAGTGGTGCGTGAGAATAGCTGGGCCCCAGGCCGAGGAGAGCCATGGCAGTGTGCTGGCCTCCTGTCCAGCCGTGTTCCGTCTTACCTCTTAGGATATGCCTTCCTTGGCAGGACAGGAGGGAGGGGATGCCCTGAGCCAAGTGGAGTGGGGATCCTCACCTGGAGCCCTCGGTCTCCTGCTCCTGCTGCAGTTCACGGGCCTTCCTCTGCACAAAGTCCTTCACCATTGCAGTCAGCAGGAGGCGCAGTTCCTCCTCATTGAGCATAGCAGCGTCCTGAGGACTCTCCAGAGCAGACCTGGGGAGGGGAAGAAAACACAATAGAAGCTCTGGGTCGCTGCCTGTCTCTCCCAAGATAAGCAGCCAGGCTTCCTAGTAAAAGCAACAGAAGCATTCTGTCAGATCAATGAGTTATCTGAAATTTATAATAAAGAATATTGTATATCAGTGCTGTTTTTCAATTATGTGCTACACACCTTATATCAGAAAATATATACTCCCCTTTGCCCGGCTCACCAGTTGGTAAACTTTCAGCACACCACAATTTTGAGAATGGAATTGTCTGATCCCAGGAGAAGTGGGAGAGGAGTGACCTCCAGGCAGGGCTGGCTTACCTGAATGGTGCTGCCTGGAGCATGCCCACCTGGTACAGGGCCAAGATGCCAAGAACCAGGAGAGGAGAGAACTTCCAGAAGCCCATGGCGCTTCTCTGCAAGGGAAAAAGAATGTCATTTTCTGCACCAGTTTGAAGTTCCATGAGCCCAAGAACCTGGACTCTGGTCCTGCTTCTTTCTTCCTGTAACTCCCTGGCATGGTGGCTTCAGGCTGGTAATGCCATTCCTTTCCCCAGTGTTTCCTCACTGGGGAAGTGGACTGTGGGAAGATCCAGTGAGACTGAAGCAAGCTATCCCAGCAGGACAACTGGGGAAAGAGGACTCAGTCCATAGCCCCCTCCCCACCACCTCACACACTACATTACCTGCTGGCCAGGTCTCCATTGAAGACAATCCCGGGACAATCTCCTGTTTCCTACCCAGAGCTGTACTCCCTGTGTAGGGCTTTTGATCATATCTGGCCATGGTGTGGGGCGGCGGGGGGGGGGGAGTTAGCTAAAAAGGGTGTATCTGTCCCATTGGAATCTTAGGGAAACTGAAGAAACAAATATTACTGCTCACCTGCTCTGCACTCTAGTAGAGAATCCCCTGCAAGAACCAAGTTTAGCAGAGTCTTCTGAAAACCAGGAAAAAAGCTCCCAGGACTCACTACTGGGGCTTTCCTTCCCGGGCTGCCGGCCCCTAGTCATTGCACCTATTTGCCACCCACTGGCGCTGGTCCAGGTTCCGAACCGATTTCCCAGGGACCACTAGGCACAAGACATGATCCCGTGAGCACCCTTGTGTCCTACTGTGTGCACAGTGCCTGCGGAGCTCCAGCGTCCTGAGCGCAAGTGTAGCAAGAGACAGCGAGACTGATGGAAAGATTAAAGCAGGAAGTCTCCGAACTGAGACAGCTCAGTGTACCTGGGGTTTGAATAGCGGAGTAACAGATTTTGTGACGAAGAGACCCAGACAGAAGTGCCCAGAGACTCAAAGATGGGCAGGAAGAGCAGATACAAGAACAACTAATGCAGAAGAGGGAGAGAAGAAGAGGGAGAGAGAAAATCATACAGCGAAGGTAGGAATCTCGGGGCTCACCTGGCAGCAGGCAGCAGGTGGCTTGGAGCCCAGGCGGTGGCAGCTGCGGTAGCGTTGGCGTCGGGCGATGGCGCTGTGGAAGTGTCAGGGACACTTGAGCAGAGCAGTGGCTCGGCTGCCTCCCAGCACCAGCAGCTGCTCTTATTCCCGCCGCTCTGGGTCTGGGTGGGGTGGGGGGGGGGGGTCCAGGAGCTCTGAGCAACCAATGAGGGAAAAGATCACGTACCCCAGATGGATTGTGTCACCCATTTGCGTCTAGAACCTAGAACATTCAGCGGGACCATCCCACTTGTATTTGCATTGAGGTCATTGATGGAAGTGGAGGGAGGGAGAGGGATGGGACCAAGAAGGAACATCCTTATAAAGTGAGCAGGAAGTTGAGGGCAGTTTGATGTCATGGTAAATTTCACCGGTTAAGTTCCGCTGCACAGGTTTTGAACATGTGCCCCACTCTGTCCCTAGCTTGCGTTCTTACAGGGCAAGATCCAGGAAGCAGGGAATCCTGGCTCCTCAAGTCTGACCCGAGACCTCCCCACCCCCGACCCCTGTCCAGTGGAGGCTTGGAGGGATGACAACGTGCATCAGTGTTGATTCTGGGCTGGAATTACTCTGAGGGGCAGAGCTCCCGGGAAGTCGGAGATAGAAGTGATAGCAAGAACTTTGTCAGAACTCAATTCCAGCTGTGCCAATTCCATGCTGTAGAATCAAGGGCAGGTAACTTCTTAGCACCTCAACGTACTCACCTTTGAAATGGGGACCATAGTCCCATTTTGACAGTGTGGTGTCCTTAGTAACCATGTACCTGTCCCATAACAAGGTAGAGATTTAGAAGAACACTCAGGCCCAAATGGGGGATTCTGTGAAATCGCGATCGGTTTTCCTTCTTCCCACCCTATGTGGCTTCCTGGACTCCTGCTGAGTGGTCTGTCACGTGCGTAGGAGTGGAGAGCCCCGCTGTGCCTCAGCATAAGTGTGTAAGGCACCAATGCTTCCCAAGCCACCAAACAAACCTCCAGCCCTTCCCTCTTCCTATCCGCTATCCATCACCCCAGGTCCTCAGCCTGCTGGAGCCATTTGCTCAGCTGCCCCTTGCTTCCGGCTGCTGTTTGCCAAGTTGTCCCCTGCGCCCACATCCCCCGCACTTCAGTCCTCCTCTAGAGAGCAGGGAATGCTTGCAGGTACTGAAGAGTCCCTGCGGACACCAACACTCACATTCAAAGCTTTCACACACACAAACTCACTTCTGTCTCCAAATCATGTGCCCACTCCCCAGAGCTCAGGCAGGCACAGGGGTCTGACACACGGGACACCCTGTGGGTTCTCTCTGAATCGCAGCCCAGCCTGCCTCCGAGTCTCTCCCCCATAGGATCGCGTGCACACATGGCATGATGCTGATCTGCTCTCATCAAATTGCACTCACTCTCAATTTTCAAAAAAAAATATTTATTTTGGGGAGAGCGAAAGCAGGGAAGGGACAGAGAGATGGGGACAGAGGATTCCAGGCAGGACAGAGAGATGGGGACAGAGGATTGGAGGCGGGCTATGTGCTAACAGGCTGATAGCATTGGCCCGATGCAGTGCTCGAACTCACAAATCGGGAGATCGTGACCTGAGCAAGAGTCAGATGCTCGACAGACTGAGCCGCCCTGTGCCACCGCACTAACTCCCAATTTTAAGCGTGCTCTCTAACATGCAGTTATTCAGCACCAGATCCTCTCCGGGACCTATCCCAACTGGAGGGCTTTAGGACCTCTCCACCTGATCTTTCACTCCTCTCCTGCCTGGAGGTCCAAGGTCCTGACTTGCTGCCCTAGGCACGGAGAGTGCCGAGAAAGCGGCTTCTCACTGTTCCCGAGGATCTCCGGGTGTGAGCGAGCAGCGCGTCCAAGCCTCAGCCTCTACACACTTCCCCAGCGCGGCAAGCATAACCGTGGCGGCAAGTCTGGTATTCCAGCCACAGTGGGTGGGGACTGCATCACGGGCTGTGGCGGGCAGGCAGAGACCCCAGTTAGGTGGTTTTCCCAGGCAGAGCAGAAATCCTGCCCGGGTACGTCCTATGTGATCCGGGCAACGTACCCGGGCAACGGTGCATCCCTATCCTCAGTCCCCAGAAGCCTTTGCGTTTCATAGAACACACCTGCCTTTTGCCACGTCTCTTTCCCTTCCAATTTTGTGCCTCTGTGTTGGGGACACCTAACTTCCAAGATGCTCTATTCAGCATTCCTCGCTCTTAACTCCTGGTGCTGCCCCCAACGTGAAGGAGTAAGTTCGGAGCTACGAAACTGTTCTCTGAGTCCACCCCTGATTTACCAAGTAAATACAAGGAAATTTAGACCTTCGTGTGTGCAGATTGCTAGCTTATGTCCAGCTATCCCTAAATCCTCTCCCAACTTAAGGCTAATATATAAATCGCTAAGGAAGGGGCACCTGAGTGGCTCAGTTGGTTACTTGCAGGGACTCTTGGTTTCGGCTCAGGTCAGGATCTCACGGTTCCTGGGTTGGAGCCCTGCATCGGGCTGTGTGCTGACACTGCCGAGACTGCTAGGGATTATCTCACATTGTAACTCTCTCTGCCCCTTCCCCGTTCTCTCTCTCTCTCTCTCCACACACCCCCCCCCCCCGTCTCTCAAAATATAGAACTTTAAAAAATAAATCACCAAGGAAAATACTGATGTTAAAATAGCAATTTGACTGTTTTGCTCTTGATTGATTTTCTAATCTTATTTCGTAACTTGGTGTGAAAGGACCCACGTGTGGGCTCCGTCTGCATCGGGACTCTAGTCCCTGTCTTTGGCCTCATAGCCACGACCTCAGCTGGGGGAATGGTAGCAATGTCTCCTCCCTGCTGTCAGTTCCTGAGTACACAGGCTCTTGGCTGGACACTGAGCCCAGCACCAGGTCCCACAAGATCATCTCCCACAAAGCCCTGAACACTGCTGCCTGGAAGCCTGGGTGAACAAACCACGGAAGTGCATTCTCCAAGAAGTTTAGAAGATCAACAGCCAACAACTTCCTGATCATCTTCTGAGCCAGTTCCAACCCCCTTCACACAATCAGGGGACCCCTACAGCCATCACTGCCATGGTGGAAGGTATCTGCCAGTACAGACTACAGGTGCCTCACAGGTACCTCACTCAGATCCCTGACAAGACCTTGTCCATGAGCATAGCGGATGCCTTCACCATAGGGACACCTCCGACACAGGACACAGTAAGACCCCCTACACACCCCTCTCAAGAAGGACCATGGCACCCCTAGTACCCGCATTGTAGGTAGTCTGCGGGCTGTGCCCCAAGCGATCTGACCGATGCCCTCGTGGACGACAGACTGAGGACAGTCAGTTGGTATTTCTGGGTCCTGTGTGTCACCAATTTTGGATGGGGCCGGAATCCCCACTAACTTTTGTCCTGTCCTGCCTTGTTAGCTGAGCTGGGAATTTTCAGCGAGTCAGGGATAACCTCAGTCCCGCTGACTATCCTCTCATTCTTCTTGCACGAAATAATTTAAAGAGAGAAAATAAATCCAAACCCATTTTCTACTGAGCTACATGCCTGATTATCAAGTGAAAGCAAGGAACAAGTTCAGACCTTTCTGTGTGCAGATGGCTTAAACTGAGACAGGCAATCCTTGAAACTCCTCTGGGCTTCTCGTGGGATCGCCTGCACACACAGCCTGACAATGATCTGCTCTCATCATACCTGCACTAACTCTCAATTTTAAGCGCACTCCCGAAACACAGTTATGCAGCACCTCAACCCTCTCCAGGACCCAACCCACCTGGAGGGCTTTAGGACCCCTCCACCTGATCTTTCTACTCCAAGCTTGCCGGGAAGGTCGGAGGTTCAGACTTGCTGCCCTCAGCGGGTAGAGTGCCTAGAAAGAAGCTGTGCATTGTTGCCAGAATCTCCCAGTCTAAGAGCAGAGTGTGTGATTCTCAGGCTCTACACACTCTCCCAGCACCGCTGCAGGTGCGTCGGCAGCCGCGGGCTGCAAATACCCCGCCCATAAGGCGGGCTGTGAACGTGGTTGGTGGGCCTGCATCACGGGGCTGTGCTTGCAGGCAGAGACCCCAGCCAGGCAGAAACCACCCCGAGTGTGCCGTGAGTGACCAGAACCACAGTGCACCCCCATCCTCGGTCCCCAATAGCCTCAGTGTTTTAGGACACATCTGCCTTGTGCCGCATCTCTTCCTCTCCCAGGTTGGTGGCCTCTGTGCTCAGGGACAGCGTGCTTCCAAGATGTCTTTAATTCAGAGTGCCTCCTTTTTAACTCTTGGCGCGGCACTGCCGTCAGGGAACAAAAGCTTGGGGCTGGAGAACTCCGTGCAGGTTATGCTGGCAAGGCTGCAGGGGAACCCGGGAATGGTCAATAGGATGCAAGTGTGCTTAGGCACAGAGTAAAGATTGGTGAGCGGAGCAAGGGACAGGGCTCAGGATGGTGGATCCCAGGCTCAGTGAGTGAATGCCAGAGGCTACACAGACAACCACTGCTGACCCAGTCTAGGACCTTGGCTCAGCAGTTGAGGTCCTGAGCTTTCCACCTGGAGGTGCAGGGCCAAACTGGTGAAGGCGGCAAGCAGATACTGGATGGCAGGACGGTTGGACTCTGCCACTTGAGGCAGTCATAGGGGACTTCTCTCAGGTGCCACATACTTTGACAGAAATGATTTCCACTCCAAGTCTTGAAGTTTCTAAATAAGAACCCTATGAAATCATTTGTAAATATGTACGTCTGTGGACTGTGTTTTGCTGATGAGAGAACCAGCCATAACTTCCTCCAGTGCAGTGGTGACGAACGGCTAAGAGATGACTACTGTAGTGGCCAACTTCATGGCTACCTCACTTTGCAGGCTCAGGACTTTCCCTCTGGCTTCCATGTGTGCCCTGAGCCTTCAAAGCCAACGTTCATTCCTCACTCGGAAATCTTTCGTGGTTACAAACCACAGGCTGGTGGTGTGTGACAAGAATCAGGGTCTGTACCCAGAAGGTGCTAGAGTGGCTTCCAGCCATTTCAAGTTTTACTTTAAAGGTCAGTCTGTCTGCAAATAGAGCAATTTAACAGAGTAGAGAGCCCAGAAATAAACCCACGATTATAGGGTTAATTAATCTATGTATGACAAAGGAGGCAAGTATATGCAATGGACAAAAATCGTCTCTTCAACAAAAGGTTTTGGGAAAACTGGACAGCTGCATGCAGAAGAATGATCCTGGAGCACTTTCTTACACCGGTGATACACAAAAATAAACTCAAAATGGAATAAAGACCTACATGTGAGACCTGAAACCATAAAAATTCTTCAAGGGAGCACAGGTAGTAGTTTCTCTGACGTCAGCCATAGAAACAGTTTTCTAGATATGACTCCTCAAGCAAGGGAAAACAAAACAAAAACAAACTATTAGGACTACATCAAAGGAAAAAGCTCTGCACAGTGAAGGAAACAATCCACAAAACTAAGACAACCTACTAAATGGGAGAAGATATTTACAGATGATACATCCATTAAAGGATTAGTGTCCAAAATATAGAAAGAACTTATACAGCTCACCACCAAAAAGTAAAGAATGCAATTAAAAAATGAGCAAAAGACATGAAAAGAGAGTTCTCCAAAGAAGACATACACATGGCAAACAGACACATGAAAAGATGCCCAACATTGCTAATCGCCAGTGAAATACAAATCAAAACCACACCGAGATACCACCTCACACCTGTCATTATGGCTAAAATCACAAACCCAAGAAACAAGAGATTTGTTAGTGATATTGCCGCAAAAAAGGAACCCTCATGCACTGTTGGTGGGAATGCAAAATGTCACTGTGGAAAACAGTATGGAGGGTCCTCAAAACATCCAAAAATATAATTACCTTATGATTAATTCCCCTACTCAGTATTTATCCAAGGAATGCGAAGCATTAATTTGAAAAGACAAGTTCACCCCTGTTTATTGCAGCATTATTACAATAGCCAAATATAGAGGCAACCCAGTGTCCACTGATAGATGAATGGATAAAGAAGATGTGGCATAGGGGCACCTGGGTGGCTCAGTTGGTTGAGCGTCCGACTTTGGTTCAGGTCATGATCTCGCAGTTCATGGGTTCGAGCCCCGCATTGGGCTGTGTGCTGACAGCTCAGAGCCTGGAGCCTGCCTCAGATTCTGTGTCTCCCTCTCTCTCTGCCCCTCCCCTGCTCATGTTTTTTCTTTCTCAGTCTCTCAAAAATAAATAAACGTTAAAAAAGAGTTAAAAAAAAAAAGAAGATGTGGTATATAGATACAATGGAATATGACTTAGCCATAAAAAAGAATGAAATCTTGCCATTTACAACATGAATGGATCTAGATGGTAAAATGCTAAGTGGAAAAAATTCCTTCAGAGAAAGATAAATACCATACACTTTCACTCAAGTGTGTAATTTAAGCATCAAAGCAAACAAAGAAAAAGGGACAAACCAAAACATAGACTCTAAAATATAGAGAACAAACTGGTGCTTGCCAGAGGGGAGGTGGGTGGGGAGATGAGTGAATAGGTTCTTACTGTGATGAGTAATGAATAGAGTTGTTGAATCACTATATATATAGATAGATAGATATAGATATGTATATGTATATCCCTGAAACTAATATGTAATATGTAAACTGTATGTTAATTATACTAGAATTTAAAAATAATACAGTTGGTTTAAAATAAAATAAAATAAAATAAAATAAAATAAAATAAAATAAAATAAAATAGCCATTTGTCCATTTGACCTTTGATATCATGATCTTATCTCATAGCTTTATACCTGGAAATCAGGGTACATTAGAAACAATCTAGTTTGGAAAAACAATTTTACAGCAAGCTGATAAACTCTACCTGTAACATTTATTTCCATTCTTCTGAATCAGATTCCTGCACTTTCTTATTTAAAGTGTTTTAAAAGATGATTTATCAGGGTGTGCCAGAGTCTTGTACCTGGTTGAAAATTCTTATGTGAGTTTTTATGCATTTAAAAGGATTATACCTAATGGGTTGCTCCTTTAATTCTACACAGCTTGGGTATGATACAGACTCAGCAATGACACCAAAACCACAACAACAACTGCAGGAGCAGTAGCAACAACACCACAAATTCATTCTCTTTAACCTGGGGAAAAGTCAGAGCTGTCAAATTTCCTGGAGAATCTCCACTGAAAATGGATTGCACTGGGTTCTCCAAGGAGGGAGCATGGAAGTTGCCACTCTGTCCTAACAATAAGTGAAAAGCTGAAGAGACTGAGGGGAAAAGAACAACCCTTGCAGGGTCCTTAAGAGAGCTGAACACATAGCAAACCTTTGCCCTCAAGATTGGAGAAGCAGATGAATGCAGGGAGTAATGTCTTACCAGAGCAAACGCTCAACAAGGGCAAATCTCAGTGCTTGGAGCTAGTGTTGGGGTAGGTCACCAGCAAGCTGCTGGAGGCTCAGTGTGGGCAACTCTGAGAGTTAAAAACTCCAGGGACAGACACTCACTCATAGGAAACTCCCACAAATGTGCATTTTACCCCTAGGAACTTGACCAGGTTCTCAACAGTACATGTGAGAGAAAAATCCACTGGTGGGATTTACCTCCTGGAGCTGTACCCAGTTCTCAAAATGAATAACAGAAAAATCACCTAGTGTTGTTCCTAGAGAGGGAGGGGAAAGGAACCAACCACTTTTTTAATATACCAGAGCTGCTTCTTCAGAAGGCCTGCCCTCAGGAGAAACCATTTAACCAGAGACTAATGTGCCGAAATATCATCCCTAACTGACCAGGGGGAAGGGAAATACCCAGCTCTAATCAGCACTAGCCTTCCAACAGCCAGAAGAGCCTAGAACCAAAGGGATGACATCAGTGGATTTTAGAATACACAGGGAATGAGAGAGACATTTATGGCAGAATGAAGGAATGGGATGTTGTGTTCATGCGATCTTCCTGGACTCTCACAGTGGGAAAATAAGAAAACCCAGCTGACTTTGCTGCAGAGTGGAGTCAACTTGCACCAAGGGCTGCTCTCCCAACCCTAAGGCACCTTCTTTGCTCTGGGCACCAGGGGAGGTTCCTTCCAGGTTCCAGAGACCACGTTTAGGGTGTCCTCAGCTGCCAGGGAAAGAACTGAGGGTGGTGGAGGAGGACCAGGTCACTCTGAGAGGTGGATGGACTCAGCTGGTGACGTCAAGAAATTATTCTGGCCGGGTTCTTCTTCGATCATTAAAATTCTCCCTTGGCTCAGACTCACACGATACAGAATGGCTCTCTTCTCCCTGGCTGAAAACACTGTTCCATGGAGAAGAGGGATAGAAATAGGAACCTTTCCACTGTACCAGAAAGCTCCTTGCAGAGGTGACTCCTTTAGGGCACTGTTCAGGAACCATAAGGTGCAGCTAAATGAATTTCCTTTCTAACCAGAGTTGTCTGGGGTTGGTAAGAGCATGGCTTTGGAATCTTATTGCAACTGGGGTTGAGTCTTGGCTCTGTCACTCCCTGTTGTCCTTGAGCAGATGATACTCCCCTGGAACCAGTGTTTCTCACCACATAAAATGGGAATATGTAATAAGTACCTAGCAGGAGTAAAGTTAAAGATAAAAATAAATGTTAAAGACCAGGCACGTTGCTTGGCACAGAGCAGATACTTAAAAGTGGTGGCCATTGCTGTTTTGTTGTTGTTGTTGTTGCTAAAGCTTATCTAAATGCATCATCAGCTCAATATGTTAAATTAAAGGAAATCAGTACATACTCTGCCTTCTTAAGAGGAAGTCACTGTATCTTTAATTCTCAAAATAAAACCAACTGCCAAAGCCACAGTAGAAGAAATCTGCTTTCCGGAAACCTGTCAGATGCATGCCTGGCCATGTTGCAGGCTCACTGTCCAGCAGGATTAATGACCATTTACCTTAAACACCTGGCACATTGCCTGGCATGGGAGAGGCAGTCAAGAGTAGGGGCTGTTATTATCATTATAACAAAAACTTACCGTTGGAAGTGACAAATTGTACCAACTTGAATCGAAAACTAGGTAAAATGCATTGCACACTCCTCTCCCTTCTTAAATACAGTAAAGGGAACGTAATTGAAATCCTTTCTTGAGGATTCATTGATACCATCATAAAAAACGTCACTTAATGTGTTGACCTGAATATAGTGCTGTCCTCAAGGGAGTAACACATGTAGGGCTGATAACCCCAACTAGATATCATGCTGTTGGTTCTTTTTGATGTCTAACAACTATATACTTTTATGTTTATTTTATTTTATTTCTTCCCATCGGGTTGTCAAGGATCTCTCCTAGCTGATGTCATTGTAACTGTCTTTAGCAACATTCTCTCCACTTGTCTTTTCATTGGGTATGCGGTGAAAGAAACAACAAAACTGAAACTATAAAAGCCAAGCTTGGTATAATGGTATAGAAACAAACAGCCAATAGGCATTAACTGAAACCCTGGAAATCCCAGTCAAGAACTATAAAAGGGGTCTTTGTGGTCAACTACTCAATTAATCTGTACTCAAGAGAACAGAAACAAAACTTGTTGGAATTATGTGTAAATACAGAGCAAAGAGATGCTGAGTAAGCACTTAAGAAATCATGGTCAGAAAGTCATGTTTGTTTTTTTTTTTTCACATTTTGGCAGGTGTTTTCTTCCCACAATTCTGTGTGTGTGTGGGTGGGTGTGTGTGTGTGTGGTAAAACACACATAAAATAAAATTTACCACATTAACCATTTTGAAGTGTACAGGTTGGTGGTGAATACATTCATGATATTGTGCTACCATCACCCCCATCCATCTCCGTAACTCCTTTTCATCCTGTATAACTGAAACTCTGTACCTATGAAAGAATAACTCTCCGTGAGCCCTTCCCCCCAGTCCTAGCAACTACCATTCTACTTTCTGTCTCTATTTCTGGTAGTATTTTTAGCACCTCATCTAAATAGAATCATACAGTATTTGTGGTTTTTTTTACTGGCTCCTTTCACTTAGCATAATGTCTTCAAGTTTCATCCATGTTGTAGCACGTGTCAGTTTCCTTCCTCTTTAAGGCCGAATAATGTTTCACTATATGGATATACAACATTTTGCTTCTTTCATTAATCAGTGGACACTTGAGTTGTATCCATTTTTTTAATCTATTATGAATACTACTACTGTATGTATGAATGTAAATATCTCTTTTAGACCCTGTTTTTAGTTTTTTGGGGTATATACCCAGAAGCAGAATTGCTGGATCATGTGGTAATTCTATTTCTAAATTTCTTGAGGAACTATCACATTATTTTCCACAATGGCTATACCTTTTTACATTCTGGATATATAATGGCTATGCAGTCATTTACAGTCCATGTCATGCACAAAAAGTGCACAAGAGTTCCAATTGCTCCACATTCTTGCCAACATTTATTATTTACTTATGTATTTTTTTTAGTATCCATTCTAATAGGTGAGAGGTGGTATCTCATTGTGTTTTTGATTTGTATTTCCCCAGAGGTTAACTATGTTGAGCATCTTTTCATGTGCTTACTGGCCATTTGTGTATCTTCTTTGGAGAAATGTCTTTTCATGTTCTTTGACCATATTGGAGTCAGGATATTTGTGTTTTGTTTTTTCTTTTAGAATTCTCTATAATTTCTGCATTTAATTCTTTATCAGATATATGATTTATAAATACTTTATTCCATTCTATAAATTGCCATTTTGCTCTGTTGGTAGTTTCTATTGATGTACAAATTTAAAAATTTTTCATCACGTTAAACTTGGCCATTTTGAATTTTTACCTATGCCATTTGTGTCATATTAAAAAAATAGTGGCCAAATCCAATGTCATGAAGTTTTTGTTTTCTTATAAGAATTTGTTGTCTTATGGAGATAAATTGCTTTATGTGTTACACTTATGCCTTTGATCCATTTTAAGTTAGTTTTTGTATATGATATTAGGTAAAGGTCCAATTTAATTCTTTTTCATATGGGCATCCAGTTTTCCCAGAACCATTTGTTGAGAAGACTGTCCTTTCCCCCACTGAATGGTCGTTACACCCTTATCAGAAATCATTTGATCATACATACACAAGGGTATATTTCAGGGCTCTCTGTTCTAAATCATTGATCTATATGTTTGTCCATATGTAGCACCAAAGATTTGATTACAGTAGCTTTGTAGAAATGTTTTTAAGTGATTTTTATTGATGTATAACTGACATATCATTAGTTTCAGGTGTACAACATAAAGATTTAGATATTTGTATATATTGCAAAATGATTACAATGAGTCTAGCTAACATCTATCACAATACATAGTTACAAATATTTTTCTTGTGATGAGAACTTTTGATATCTACTCTCTCAGCAACTTTTGAACATGCAGTACAGTATTATTAACTATAGTCACGATGCTGTATATTATATCCATGTGACTTATTTATTTCATAACTGGAAGCTTGTACTTTTTGACTCCTTCACCCATTCTGCCCCCTCCATCTCCACTTCTGGCACCCACCAATATGTTCTCTGTATCTATGAGCTGTCTTATTTCACTTAGCATAATGACCACAAGAATCTTCCGTATTGTCACAGATGGCAGTATTTCATTTCATTTTATGACTGAAATATATATAAATATGCATATATATACATATGCAAATATATATGCCATTTTTACCTTATTCATTCATTGATCAACAGACATTAAAGTTGTTTCCATATACTTATTGACTATGCTGTAATAAACATAGGGATGTAGATATCTTTTCAAGCTAGTGTTTTCATTTCCTTTGTACTCAGAAGTGGAATTACTGGATCATACAGTATTTCTATTTTTAATTTTTTGAAGAACCTCTATACTATTTCCCATAGTGGCTGCACAAATTTACATTCCCACCACAGTGCACAGGGGTTCCCTTTCTCCACATCTTCACCAACACTTGTTATTTCCTGCCTTTTTGATACTAGACATTCTGATTGGTTTGAGGTGATATCTCCTTATGGTTTTGATTTGCATTTTTCTGATGATGAATGATATTGAACCTCTTTTATGTACCTGTTGGTCATCTGTATGTCTTCTTTAGGAAAATGTCTATTCAGATCTTCTGCCTAATTTTTAATCAAATTATTCTTTTATGTGTTGTATGAGTTCTTTATATATTTTAGATATTAGCCCCTTATCAGATACAGGATTTTCAAATATTTTCTCCCATTCAATAGGCTGCCTTAACATTTTGGAGATAGTGTCCTGTGCTGTGCAGATGCTTTTTATTTTGATATAGTCGCACACTGATTTTTGCTTTTGTTGCCTGTGCTTTGGTATTGGATCCAAAAAGTAATCACCAAGACTGATGTCAAGGAGTCTACTACTGCCTGTATTTTCTTCTAGAAGTGTTATGGTTTCCAGGCATTACATTCAAGTATTCCCATTTTGAGTTAATTTTTGTGTAGGGTATAAGACAGTGGTCCAGTTTCATTCTTCTGCATGTAAACAGCCAGTTTTTCTAACAATATTTATTAAAGAGACCATACTTTCTCCATTGTATATTTTTGGCTCCTTAGTCATAAACTAATTGAACATATATGCATGGATTTATTTCTGAGCTTTCTATTCTGTTCCATTGATCTATGTGTCTGTTTTGATACCAATCCCTTAGTGTTTTCATTACTATGGCTTTGTGGCATAGTTGGATATCAGGGAACATGATGCCTCCAGTTTTGTTCTTGCTCAAAATTACTTCGGCTATTTGGAGTCTTTCATGGTTCCATACAAATTTTAGAATTGTTTGTTCTATTTCTGTGGAAAAATGACACTGGAATTTTGATAAGAATTGCATATAATCCACAGCTTCCTTTGGGTAATATGGACATTTTAACAATATTAATTTTTCCAGGCCATAGGCATGGAATATGTTTCTATTTATTTGTACCTTCTTCAATTTATTTCATTAGCATCCTATAGTTTTTAGAGTACAGATCTTTCACCTCCTTGATTAAATTTGTTCCTAAGTGTTTTATTCTTTTGGATGCAATTGTAAACATTGTTTTATTAATTTCTCTTTTTGATAAATTATTACTGTTATTAGTGTAGAGAAATGCAACAGATTTTTGTCAATAGATTTTGCATCCAGCAACTTTACTGAATTCATTTATTAGTTCTAAAAAATTTTTGGTGGAGTCCTTAGCATTTTCTATATTTAATAATATCCAGTCACCTGCAGATGGTCAGTTTTAGTTTTTTCTTTCCAATATAGATGCTTTTTATTTCTTTTTGTTGTCTGAGTGCTCTGGCTAGAACTTCCAATACTATGTTGAATAAAAGTGGTAAGAGTGGGCATCCTACTCTTAGAGGAAAAGCTTTTAGCTTCTCACCATTGAGTATAACATTAGCTATGGTCTTGTCATATATGGCCTTTATTATTTAGAGAAATATTCTCTCTGTACCCACTTTGTTGAGAGTTTTTATCATAAATTGATGTTGAATTTTGTCAAATGATATTTCTGCATATATTAGGCTGATCATATTATCTTTATCTTTCGTTTTGTTAATGTGGTATATCAAAGCGATTGATTTGCTGAACCATCCTTGCATCTCTGGAATAAAGCTTACTTGATCATGATATGTGATTCTTTTAATGTATTGTTGAATTTGGCTTGCTAATACTTCATTGAGCATTTTTACATCTATGTTCATCAGGAATATTGGCCTGTAATTTTTTTTTTCTTGTAGTGCCCTTCTCTGGTTTTGGACCCGGGTAAAACTAGGCCTCATAAAGTGAGTTTGGAAGTATTCCCTCAGCTTCAGTTTTTTTGGAAAAGTTTGAGATGGACTGGTGTTGATTATTTTTTGAATATTTGGTAGAATGCAATTGCCAGTGTAGCTGTCTAGTCCTGGGCTTCTGTTTGTTGGGAGATTTTCGATTATTGATCCAATCTCCTTTTCACCAATTAATCTGTTCAGATTTTCTGCTTCTTCCTCATTCAGTCTTCGTAGGTTGTAATTTTCTAGGAATTTGTCCATTTCTTCTAGGTTGTCCTATTTTGGTATAAAATTGTTCATGGTAGTCTCCCTACAGTCCTTTGTATTTCTGTGATATCAGTTGTAATATCATCAATTTCAGTTCAGATTTTATTTACTTGAGTTATCTTTCTCCTTGGTGGATCTAGCTACAAGTTTGTTGATGTTTGTTTGTCTTTTCAAAGAACCTGCTCTTAGTTTTATTCATCTTTTTACTTGTTTTTTGTTTGGTTTTGTTTTGTTTTTAGGCCCTCTTTCATTTATTTCTACTCTGATCTCTGCTATGTCCTTCCTTCTACTAACTTTGGGCGTTGTTTGTTCTTTTTCTAGTTTCATGAGTCGTAATGACAATTTACTTGAGTTTTTCTTGTTTCTTGATTCAGGCATTTATCACTACGACCTTCCTTCTTAGAACTGCTTTTGCTGCATCCCATACATTTTGATATGTTGTATTGTGATATTCCTTTGTATTAATGTATTTTATGATTTCTCTTTGGATTTTTGCCTTTGACCCATTGGTTGTTCAGTAGCATGTTGTTTAATCTCCACATATGTGTGAATATTTCAGTTTTCTTCTGGTAATTGATTTCTAGTTTCATACCATTGTGTTCAGAAAAGATACTGATATGATTAGAATTATGGTTAGAATCTTCTTACATTTGTTAAGACTTATACTGTGGCCTAACATAGGACTCATCCTAGAGAATGTTCCATGCACTTGAGAAGAACGTGTATTCCATTGCTTCTGTTGCTTTCACATGGAATGTTCTGTATATATCTGTCAAATCCATTTGGTCCATGTTACTTAAGGCCTATGTTTCCTTACTGATTTTCTGTGTGGTTTATATATTAATTGATATAAGTGGGACATTAAAGGGATATTGGCCTATAGTGGGGTTTTTTTGTTTTGTTTTTTGTTTGTTTTATGTTATGTGTTTTGTTTTGTTTTGTTTTTGTCTTGTTTTTGTTTTTTGTTTTTTGTAGTATCTTTGCCTGGCTTTGGTATCAGGGTCCTTCCTCTTCAATTTTCTGGAAAAATTTTGATAAAGATTGGTTTTTGTTTCCTTTAATTGTTTGGTCATATTCACCAGTGAAACAGTCAGATACAGGGTTTTTCTTTGGGGGAGATTTTTGATTACTGATTCAAACTCTTACTAGTTGTAGATATATTCAAATTTTCTATGTTTTCATGATTTAGTCTTGGTAGGCTTTGTATTTCTAGGAATTGTGCGTTTCACCATTGGTTATTCAATTTGTTCATGTATAATTATTCATAGTACTCCCTTATTGTCCTTTTTTATTTATCCAGAATTTGTAGTAATATCCCCACTTATGTTCCTACTTTAGGAATTTGAGGCTTGTTGTTTTTATAGTTGTTGTTGTAGTCCATCTACCTAAAACATTGTCGATTCTGTTGATGTTTTAGTAGAGCCAGTTTTGGTCTCATTTATTTTCTCTATTGTGTATATCCTCCATGTCACTTATCTCTGCTCTAACATGTATTCTTCTTCCTTCTGCTAACTTTGAGTTTACCTTGTTCTTCTTTTTCTAGTTTCTTACATTGTAAAGGTAGGTTGTTGATTTGAGGTCCTTCTTGATTTTTATTTTATTTACTTATTTATTTATTGGGGGGGGGGTGAGTAGGGGAGGGACAGAGAGAGAAAGAAAGAGAATCCCAAGCAGGCTCTACACTGACAGCACAGAGCCTGACACAGGGCTCAAACCCACTAACTGTGAGATCATGACCTGAGCTGAAGTTGGACACTCAACCGACTGAGCCACCCAGGTGCCCTCTTCCTGATTTTTAATATAAGCATTTAAGACTATAAATTTCCCCTTAACACCTCCTTAATACTATATACCATAAGCTTCAGTATGTTGAGTTTTCAATTTCGTTCATGTGTAAGTATTTTCTAATTTTCCTTGTGATTTCTTTTTTAATTTATTGGTTGTTTAAAAATGTGTTTAATTTGTACACATTCTGAATTTTCCCAATTTTCTTGCTGTTACTGATTTCTAACTTCATCCTGTTTGAACTGGAGAAGATACTTTTTATTAGATCTATCTTTTAAAATCTATTGAGACTTAATTGGTGGCCTAACATACGTTCTGTCCTGGATAATGTTGCATGTACACCTGAGAAGAATGTCTATGTTGTTGTTCTTGCATAGAATGTTCTGTAGATGTTTGTTAGATCAGGCTGGTTTATTATGTTGTTAAATTCTCTATTTCCTTACTTATGTTTTGTCCGGTTTTCTATCCATTCTTCTCAGTGGGGAATTGAAGTCTCCAACAATTATCATGGAACTGTCTATTTCTACCATTAATTCTGTCAGGTTTTGCTTCTATATTTTGCAAGTCTATTATTATGTGTATAAATAATTATTATATCTTCTTGCTGCACTAAGCCTTTTATTACCATATAATGTCTTTCTTTGTCTGATAACTTTTTAACTTTAAAGTCTACTTTATCTGATAATAGCGTACCCACCCCTGCTCCCTCTTGGTTAGTATTTGCATGGAATATCTTTTTCTGTCCTTTCACTTTTAACACATTTGTGTCTTTGGTCTAAAGTGAGTCTCCTGGGGGCACCTGGGTGGCTCAGTCAGGTAAGCCTCTGACTTTGGCTCAGGTCATGATCTCACAGTTCATGAGTTCGATCCCAACATTAGACTCTGTGCTGACAGTTCAGAGCCTAGAGCCTGCTTTGGATTCTGTGTGTCACTCTCTTTCTGCCCCTCCCTGACTCATGCACTGTCTCTGTCTCTCTCTCTGTCTCTCTTTCTCTCTCTCTCTCTCTCTTTCTCAAAAATAAATAAACATTTAAAGAATTTTAATATTTTAAAAAAACTTAAATTAAAAAAAATTAAGTGAGTCCTATAGCTAGCATATCAATTAATCATATGTTTTTATCCATTCTGCTAATCTCAGCTTTTCATTGGAGAATTCAGTTCATTTACATTTAATATATAAGTATGATAAGAACAGACTTACATCTGTCATTTTGCTATTTGTTTTCTATATGCCTTATAGCTTTTCTTTCCCTCATTTCCTGCATTACTGTCTTCTTTTGTGTGTAGTTGATTTTTGTCATATATATTTAAATACCTTTCTCATTTTCTTTTTTTTGTTCTGTAGCTATTTTCTCTGTGATTACTATAGGAATTATATTTAATATCCTAAAGTTGTAATACCCTAATTTGAATTCATACCAGTTAAATCAATAACATACCAAAACACAGCTCCTTTACATTTCCACCCCACCTCTTGTAGTTGTTGCTGTCACAAAATTTTATCTTTATACACTGAGCATCCCAAAATATGAACTAATAATTCTTTTAAATGCATTATTCTCTTAAATTATATAGAAAATAAAATAGGGCATTACAAACCAAATTTACTAGCTTTTAGACTAATCATTTTTCATTTATTAATCTCACAATATAGCAAACAAAAAGTCCATTACAAACCACTATTATAATAAAACTAGCTTTTAGAATTGCTCATGTATTTATCTTCATTGAGATCTTATTTCTCCTTGTACTTTCTAGACTGTCTGGTGTCCTTGTATTTCACCTTGTTGGAAATCCTTGACCTTTTCTTATCAGGCAGATCTAGTGGTAACAGATTCCCTCAGCTTTTGTGTATCTAGGAATGTCTTAATATAAACCTTATTTTTTAACAAGAGTTATTCCAGAAATAGGATTCTTTTTTTCAATTTTTTTTAATGTTTATTTTTGAAGGAGAGAGACACAGAGTGTGAGTGGGGGAGGGGCAGAGAGCGAGGGAGACACAATCTGAAGCAGGCTCCAGGCTCTGAGCTGTCAGCACAGAGCCCAACTCGGGGCTCGCACTCACAAACCACGAGATCATGACCTGAGCCGAAGTCAGACTCTTAACCCACTGAGCCACCCAGGTGCCCCAGATATAGGATTCTTGATTGACAATTGTTTTCTTTTAGTATTTTTTGTATATTGCCCCACTGCCTTCTGATAAGAAATATGCTATCTTATCGAGGACTCCTTGTTTACAGTAATTTGCTTCTCTCTTGTTACTTTCTAGATTCTTCCTGGTCCTTGGCTTTTTAAAGTTTGATTATGATGTGTTAGGTGTAGGTTTCTTTGAGTTCACCTTGCTTGGATTTGCCGAATTTCTTAGCTATTTATATTTATGTCTTTCATCAAATTTAGGTGGCTTTGGCTATTATTTCTTCCAATATTCTCTCTGCCCTTTTTTCTCTTTCTTCTTCTGGGATTCCCAAAATGTATATGTTGGTCCATTTGATGGTTTCCAACAGGTCCTTTAGGCTCTGTTTCTCAGATTAATAATTTCCATTGTCTTATTTTCAACTTCACTGATTTTGTTTTCTTCTGTCTGATCAAATCTTTTTATCACACTAGCAAATTTTTCATTTCAATTATTATACTTCTCAGTTCCAGAATCACTTTTTTTATTTGTTTCTTTTTAGGTTTTCTCTTTATTGGTATTTCCATTTTGCTTACACATCATTTTCTTATCTTTTCCCACATATTCCTTTCATGTTTTTTGAGCATATTTAAGATAGTGGTTTTAAATCTTTGACTACTATATCTGCCATTCAAATATTTTTCTTGGAGAATTTCTATTTATTTAATCTTTTTCCTTGGAATGGACCATACTTTTCTGTTTCTTTGTATGTCTCCTGGGGTTTTGTTTTTTTTTTTTCTTCTTTTGTAACATTGGAATTTGAATCTAATGTTTTGTTTTGTTTTGTTTTTTTAATTTTTTTTTTCAACATTTATTTATTTTTGGGACAGAGAGAGACAGAGCATGAACGGGGGAGGGGCAGAGAGAGAGGGAGACACAGAATCGGAAACAGGCTCCAGGCTCCGAGCCATCAGCCCAGAGCCCGACGCGGGGCTCGAACTCACGGACCGTGAGATCGTGACCTGGCTGAAGTCGCACGCCCAACCGACTGCGCCACCCAGGCGCCCCGAATCTAATGTTTTGATAACTCTGAAAAATCAGATTCTCCTCCTTCCTTAGGGTTTGCTGGGGTTCTTTAAACAATATTTGTTTTGGTCGTTACTGTTTTTATAGGCTATTGCTATGCTGTGGATCAATCTGAGGTGTAAACTTAAGGTCTTCTAAGAGCCTTTTCCTTTACGTACATGGTCACCTTCTAATTTTCCCTATAAATGCAGTTGTTTTTGAATGTCCTGGTGTTTGATAAGTTTTTTTCCCCATGAGAAAGAGAAAAATGAATGAGGAAGAAAATGGGTTCTGGCCCTTTAAGTCCCCTAGTAGTCACTTTCGACGAAGGGGAGGGGCTTACAACAATGGAAGGAGGTGCAACAACAAAGCCCCAGACCTCCTCCTTATCTGAACCTCTGTGATAAAAACAGAAATCATCAATCAGAGGACAGACCCCTGATATTTGGAGGACAGGGTCTTTTTTGTCCACCCTGGCTCCCACAAGCTGTTTGCAAGCTGCTCCAAAAACACACAAACAGCTGATTGCTTCGTGGCTAGGAGTGGGGGATTGGTAGCCATTATGGTGCTAAGCACTGGAATTGGCCAGAATTCACTGCAGTTTTCAGTCAAGTCTTCCCTTGGAAGTTGCAAGCCTTCAACACTTTCCAGAGTTCCAAAGTAACTACCTTAGACAGGTTTACAAGTGCAATTGGGTAGGTGGGGAGCCAGATATCTGGCACTTCCTGCATAGCCATATTCCCAAAACCCTCCTTCATGGGTCTTTTAAAACAACAGCTTGGAAAACAAACAGGAAACAGCCAAACAGGTTAGAGTTATATGTGAATAAAGAGTCTATAGGCGTTGAGTGAGGGCTTAGTCGTGGTCAAAGTAATGAATTGTTGTGACATCTATATTAGTTATCCAGAGGTGATATTCTTGGTCTCTTCTCAGCTTTGTCTGGTTTAAGGGAGGTCTGCAGGCAAGGGACACCTGATGAGTGGGTGTTTTTGTAGTTTCTTTCATGAGGCACCGTCATGGCGAAGACCAAGTTCATGACATGGGAAGGGCTCAGAATCCGCAATTCTTGTGAGGAGTGTGTCCCTGAATAATTGGCCTCCAAGTACATGAATAGAAATTGTGTTTCTATTTCCAGGCAAATATCCTTGTAGCTGCTGTGCGATCAATCAACTTTCAGATATTAGATCTTGTATTGACTTCTCTAATACCGAGTCAGCTTTTGGCATCAAGGACCCAGAAGACCATAAAAGCCCTTTGGAAGCCCCTCAGCCCTAGGCCAGTTGTCCTCAGCACCCCATTACGCAGTAGTTAAACACATGTAAGCAATCAATGCCAAACTTCTCTTCAGTACCAATAAGCACCATCCACGGAAATTTCCAGTTAAAATGAAAATGTGAAAAATAGGCTCCCCAAGGAGTCGTGGGATGACTAGGCTCCCCAAGGGATGAGTAGAGATCGTGGGCTAGAGTGGTTTCTCCCTTTCACTGCTTTACCTGTGGCATACCTAGGAATTATTTGTTTTTGTTTGTTTGTTTTGTTTTTTGCCTTACAACTTCAGGAGTTTTCACTGGCCAAAATACTGCCATGAAATCCTTTCTGTTTTTGTCTTTTGTTTTGTTTTGTTTTGTTTTGTTTTGTTTTGTTTTGTTTTGTTTTGTAGGAATAGGGATACCAGGTTCCTGAAGGAGATGAGGCAGAATAGGGAGAGGTTGTTGAGAAAATTTATTCCTACTTCTGTCATGTATGTTTAGCATTAAATGTTTAGATTAGCCCTCTTCCATTTTATTTTTATTCTCTGAAGTCCTACTAGGTGTGGGGTAAAAGTAGATCATATCTAGTCAGTAGATCAAGTATAGATCATACTAGGAAAGTCGTTCTACTGATTTAGCCTCTTTATATGTTTAGAAAGTAGTAACAAATAGCTAAAATGGCTCATTCCAGCCTTACATTTTAACTTATTAAAAATGGGGAGAGGGATGAAGGAGGTAGATATAGAAGAATAGGGGTGCCTGGGCAGCTCAGTCAGTTAAGCGTCCAACTCCTGATTCAGCTCATGTCATGATCTCATGGGTCATGAGTTCCAGCGCTGCATCAAGCTTAACACTCACAGGGAGGAGCCTTCTTGGGATTACCTCTCTCCCCCTCTCTCTCTCTCTGCCCCTACCCAGTGCTCGCTCTCTCTCAAAATAAATAAATAAACTTTTAAAAAATTTTAGAACAAATAACAAATAAGGACAAGTAACAAATAAGGATGTTGTGTGATGGCAATGAGATTTACTTGGAGATTAGTTGAAAGACACTGATGATTATTATTTTATTTTATTTTTGCAGAGAAGTCTAGCCTAATTTCCTAATAAGTTCTTCCAGAAAAACCAGTTGGTTTTTTAATGTTTATTTATTTTGAGGGAGAGAGAGAGAGGGAGAGAGAATTCCAAGCATGTGCCACACTGTCAGCACAGAGTCAACTCCGGGCTTGATCTCACGAACCATGACATCATGACCTGAGCTGAAATCAAGAGTTGGACACTTAACCAAGTGAGCCACACAGGCACCTCCAGAAGAGCCAAGTGTTAAAGTCAAATATTAATGGGACTTGTTTCAGTCAAATTTTAATGGGACTTTCAGTCAAATATTAATGGGACTTGTTTCAGTCAAATATTAATCTTTCAGTCAAATATTAATGGGACTTGTTTTCTTGTGAGTCTTGTTTTCTCCCTATATTCGTGAGAAATTATATTCCTTCACATTGCTTCATCCATTCTCCCAGTAGGCATTCTTATTCACATCTGTGACAGTCCCTGGTCAGTTTTAGAAATAAAAGCTCCTGTAGGTATTTTAAATAGAATGGAATTTCACACAGGGAACTAAAGTATTAAAAATTATGTTTGTGGGGCGCCTGGGTGGCTCGGTTGAGTGTCTGACTTCGGTTCAGGTCATGATCTCACGGATCATGAGTTCAAGCCCCGTGTCCGACTCTGTGCTGACAGCTCAGAGCCAGGAGCCTGCTTCAACTTCTGTGTCTCCCTCTCTCTCTGCTCCTTTCCTGCTCACATTCTGTCTATCTCAAAAATAAATAAACATTTTTTAAAAATTTAAATAATGTTTGTATTTCTGCCTTCCAATTGCACATAAGACATCTAACTGGGCAAAATTTGCCTTTAGACAGCAGCTTTAAAAAAGTGTGGGAACAGTTGTGACTTAGTTTTCCAAATAACTAGGAGGGTTGAAGGGATCCTGAGTGTGCTGATGCCATTTCTATCTTAACATCCAAGTGCTTTGAATATTTCCAGTGTGCCAAAGCTAAGACTTAAACCAAAGAATGAATGTCTAATAATGGAACTTCATCTATCAGTAAGAGAAATTATTTTTTCTCTTAGCATTGGGAGAGCTCTTCAGGTATTAACACATAAATGATTTCTACAAATTTTACATTTGGCCTGCAGGTACTTTATGGTTATGATTATCCAGTAGAAGGCAAAGCCCTCATTTAACCTTTCATTTCTTACTGCCTAGGAATGCAGTATATTCTCCTGTATAATTTTACCTCTGAGGTTATGAATTAGGCTGTCCCATCTCAGACCCTCAGTCTCCTTCATTCTGATAAAACACACTCATAAGTGCACATACTGGAATGTACAAAGGGCCCAAATGGGTGCTGGCTGCCTCACTCAGTGCAGGAAGAGCATTGTGGGGTGGGCACCCAGGGCTAGGGCCACAGCTGCCCAAGAACTGGCAGGAGGCCATGACACATTCACCTGCTGTTACCCCTCAGGATGAATCCTGAAGCATGTTTGTTTCATAGCTAGCTGAAAGGGACTCTTAAAATTTTTGTTATTGAATCTTTATTTTTAATTCATTTTTCTTTTTCTTCAGTTCCAGTTATTTTACCAGAATAAAGTCAAGTCAGGCACTCTGAGTTGATTTTCCAGAGTATGCAGCGTCTTCTTTCAGTATGTGACTTCAAGTTCCCTTTTATTTCACAATGGTTCTCTTCAATGATTATTTTGTAGCATTCAGTCTGTTCTGTTCAGTAGCTTTGGTTTTCTTCTCAGGAATTTACGCGCAAATGCACACACACACACGCACACACACACACACACAGACACTTTGCTGAGGTTCTGTGTCACTTTCTCCGAAATCCTTTTTCATTTATTTCATACTTTTAATTTAAAATTTTCCTCCTTTCTATCTTCTGTTTCTCTTTATGCAATGCCCATGGTATTTATTAGTTAATATATTGCTTCTAGTTTAGTTTCCATTTCTATGATGTTGTTTCTTTTATTTCTAACACTTTCCTTGGTTTTCTAAGCTCCATTTCAAATCTTCATGTTTTCTTTTCTCTGATAATTTTTGATTCCAATTTATTTTGATTCCAATTTAAGCTGTTCTTTTATAACTGCTATTATTTTCTTAATTTCCTTTAGCTTGTTTATTTAAAATATTAGAATACAGTTTTCATTCATTTTATCCTGTCTTTCTGGTATGTTTGCTTGAAAGAATGTTATTCTGCTTCTAATTTTCCTTTTTTCTGATAATAGTTTTTTTTAAGATTTTATTTTTAAGTAATCTCTACCCCCAATGTGGGGCTTGCACTCAGCCCCGAGATCAAGAGGGTGCACACTCTACCAACTGAGCCAGTCAGGTACCCCTTTTTTATTTGTCCTGGTTCCCACTGATAATTTGTGATGAGTTTGACTGCTTTTCTTTCTTATTGCTCATATTTCAGTGAGACCAGTTATTTGTACTAGAAGGGAGCCAGTGTAATTTTCCTGGCTTCAAGATTCTAGAGCTCCCTCTTCTGGCACTTATTTGAATTGTTTAAAAATACTGTACTTTGTGAGCTGTGCTGTCCCCTTTACTCGTTTCTTTGCCCCTATTGTTCCTGCTCAATATGGGGATTCTGTTCTAGAAGTGATAGGGTCCAAAATCAAGATCACCCCAGTACTCTCTGACTTAATGAGGTCCCCTTGCACTCACTTACAAACTGTAGTCTACACAGCTCCTCCTTTTGGTTTGGACTGATGTTCTCTGGGGGGCTATATCTGAAATGCATATAGAGACAAAAGATTTCTAGTAATATCCAAATCAAACATAATGAAAAGAAATTCACCCAATAGAAAATGTTCAAAGGTTACAAACAGCCAATCTATAGAGAAGAAAACCCGAATGTCAAGTAAACATACGAAAAGGTGCTTTATCTCACTAGTTATTAGAAATGCTAATTAAAACATGAAAATGGGGACTTTCAACTGATTCAGCACTAAGGACATTTACAAGTTAATATAATAACTACCAAAAAAAGAATCAAATTGTGGCTCCTGTTAGAGAACAACCATCACCTCATAGGTATTCTGAGAAAAGAAAGAGGAAAAAAATGTGATAAAAGAATATTACATCCCTAGTTCTTACTCTGTGATCTCTGGGTGTTTGCTTACACTTCCCACATCCTAGAATATTCTCTATCTACTTCTTTATCTAACTAGTTCCTACTCATCTCTCAGGTCTTACCCTAATTGTCATCTTTCAGGAAAACATCTGATTCCCCTTTAGCCTAAGATAAATGTTCCTGTTGTGTCTGTCCTTGGTATTTTATACTTTCTCTGCCATAGCGTTTTCCAGTCATTGCTGTGATACTGTTTTATGTGCACCTTGGCTAGGTTATAGTGCTGAGTTATTTAATCAAACTTTAATTGACGTATTACTATAAAGGTAGTTTATAGATGGGGTTAGCATCTACAGTCAGTTGACCTTATGTAAAGATTATCTCCCACAGTCAGGGTGGGTCTGTTCCAAGTAGATGAAAGGCCTTAAGAGCAGAAACAAACCTTTCCTGTGGCATAAGAAATTCCATCTGTGAAATGCATTGTCACCTCCTGCTTGAGAGATTCCAGCCTTTCTCTGCTAACTGCCTACCCTAGGAAATTTGAACTTGACTAGCCAGCCCCACATTTTCATATGCCAATTCTTTGCACTAAATTCCTCAATTTCTCTCTCGAAATATGTGTATATGTATATACACATAAATACATATTTACATATGTACATATACAGACATATACACATTTTCAGATATATATCTCTTCTGCTTCTATTTCTCTGGTGGAACACTGCCTGATAAAATTATTCTACCAGATTATATAATGATCCGTTTTCTTTCACATCAAACTGTAAGCACCATTAGAGCAGGAATGGTGTCTGTTTTGTTTGCCTTTGTATATCTAGGGCCTAGAATATGGTATATGCTCAAAAAACTATTGAATTAATGAATTTCCTCCTGAGATTGAGGCCCAATATAAAAATCCTCAAACAGCTGTAGGGAAACATCCTCAGTGCACTATTTGATTACAGAAGGAAGGGGCTAAGAGACTTCTAGATGCATTTAGGAAATACTGATGAATGCCAAATAATAATAATTCACTACTTGGAGAGACCCTTTTGGTAAGTCACTGGAGTATTTATCCAATTTTCAAAGTTGTAGCAAACATTGAAAGAAAGAAAGATGATTCTAGAAGGCAGTCATTTCTGTACTAAAAAAGAAGGTGCAGCCAAACACTACTAGTATAATTCACTGGCAATAAACTTTGAGATTTAAAGGAAATGTAACTACTAATATAGCTAGTAGCCCATAATCATATACTCTAAGAGTTTTATTCCATTTTTAATTCAAAGGAAACAAGAAAATAGACTTTCATCTGATTCAGCACAAGAAATACGAGAATAACTTAATATGATAGCAGCAAAAATGGATCAGAATCTTGGCTTCTATTAAAGTACAGACATTCCCTTGTACATACTCCAACAAAAGAAAGCTAGAAAGAAAACCTGATGATACGAGAGAATGACATCAAAACATTTTTAAAATGCTAAAGGTTGAAATTTAAATTAAAAAAAAAAACTTTTGACTGCATCCTAAACCTTTGTCTTCAAAAAAACAAAACAAAACAAAACAAAACACACAAAAACAAAAAAAGTCTGAAGGCTTATGACACTAGCATCATCCATGCATTGATAAAGACATGCATTCCCAGGCCCTACCCTATGCCAACTGAATCTGAATCTCCAGTGTTCAGACCTGAGCATTGAATAGTTACTATCCTCCTCAGACGATTCCGATGCACTCTGACTTTAAACTGTCAGTCTTCACAATAGATCTTCCCTTTCCTTCACCTCACTGATCAAGATCGGCTTCTTTCTGGAAGCATTCTGTAATTCATTTTATATTAACAAAATTTCTGTGCCTCCTTTTATCTCCTAACTCCTTATTTATTATGACATTTAATCAATGCATTACAGAATCATGAAATTGAATTGGTAGAATAATGGAGAAGAAGGAATATTTTAGTTTTCTCCATACCATATCTTTAGATCTTGCTTTGTTATATTAGTGTAAGTATTCTCTTACACAGAACAGACATAGTAATATTCATGTGCAAATCTGTATGTAGCCCACATCCCTGGCATGAAAGATCCAAGGACACATATTTTTGGAGAGTGTCACAGCTCACTTGGATCGAATCATGACTAAGTATTTTCCTACCAATAAACTCGACACCTAATTCTTGACCCAAAGCTTGACACAGATTTTAATGAACAGTAAAAAGGTAAGAACAACGATCTAGGTTCAATCCCATCTGTAACGCTGAAGTGATTTCAGAAAAGTTTTTCCATCTTCCTAGATTGACTCATCGGTGAACATACAATATCTCCTATGCAAAAATAGTAAAAAGAATAACTAATAATAAATGGATGCTGTGCTAAATGGAAGGTAAAAGGTAAAACAAAATAAATTGCTTCTCATTCATTAAAGAAATGTTGATGATCATGCAAGCACAACAGATTTTAGCCACAATGGGGACCTGACATAAGCATTACACCTGCACACTTATGGTTCTAGTAAAAACATATTCAGAGTTAGACCCCAGGAAAAACAAGAAAATATGGATATCCGTGATTAAAAAATCAACAATACCATTATATTAGGAACTAAGAATTGGGAAATAGGAGCATATATTCCTTTTCTACATTCCCTGTACTTTTAAATTTCTTACTTTGAGTTTAGGCCTTATAATATACTTTCAAAATGCAGCTAAAGAGTACAGATTCATTATGAAATATCAGAATTACTTCCCAAGTTTTTTTCAAAACAGTATTATTTACCTGAGGGGCATTAGTAAGCATCTGAAGTGTGTTTGTCCTCCCTGGATGATCATGTTGGTGCACAACAGCTGTCACAGACGGAGCCACCGATTCCAGTGAGTTTAAGGACAGGCAGCCAGGGCTTCCATCTGGAACAGTAAAACTCTTGAAGAAAATGTAAGCCATGTGACCAAGTTTGATTCCACCATAAGAAACTGAAGAACCATAAATACAAGAATAAAACAGCTTTAATTTCCCACAATAATGCTAAGTGTTCCCACAGCCAACATGATTACTTACCTCATTTTTCAATTGGCCTCAGAAATAAAATACATTAGCATAAACTACACACATTAATAGAGGGAACCGTGTTAGTTATGACCCCCGCAGTCATTTACTTTACCTGATATTACAGGATCTCACACTAGTCTACTGGTGTATTACTCGGGCTAAGGATAAAATCACTCTGATTTTCTTTTTTTTTTTTTTTTAATTTTTTTTTAACGTTTATTTATTTTTTTGAGACAGAGAGAGACAGAGCATGAACAGGGGAGGAGCAGAGAGAGAGGGAGACACAGAATCTGAAACAGGCTCCAGGCTCTGAGCTGTCAGCATAGAGCCCGACGCGGGGCTCGAACTCACGGACCGTGAGATCATGACCTGAGCCGAAGTCGGACGCTTAACCGACCAAGCCACCCAGGCGCCCCTAAATCACTCTGATTTTCTTAACACATGTCAGCTAGGAGTTAGGTTAGGTGACCAGGGTACAGATAGGTGGTGGGAAAAGGGAGCAATAAAGAATGAAATTTCTCTCATATTATCTGTGACTCAGATGGAAATAGATAATTAGGAACTTAACTTTATCAAGACAAGCATCTCAGTATAGATTTGATGTTTTCATGTTACAGTGTGCTTCATGATAGGAAAGTTTTTTGTTTAAAAATGTGATTAACAATGACTTTGAAGCAATTTTCATGAAATAAAACAGAAAACATACTAACTATACTCCCAAACATATGTCAACCAAATATAAGGAAGGTAAGCCACTGTCCTCAATGAGCTTATACTAAATCCTAAGAGATTTGATTTACAGTGCATCCAAGGCTCCTGCTTTGTCTTCTGAGCTCCCAGAGCATGCATTCATTTGGTAGAAAAGTCCATGCTGAAGTCCTCCATGACACATATTTTGCCTGACATTAAGGGCAGAGAGCTGAAGGATGCTGTCTTTGCCCTCTAACAGTCTGGGCTTATGTCACTAATGTGGTTCATACCATCATGTTATGGCTGCTTATAATTGTGTCTTAAGCACCCAGGCCTTATTTACATTTGTTCACTGGCTAGCACGGTATTCAATTTTAACTGGAGCAAAAAGTTGAAAAGGTAATTTCTTAACCAAAATATAGTCAGGGGAATAAAGAGAAAAGCGAGATCAGATGAAAGAGAATCAGAATTGTTGAATTAAATGATTTCCTGACTGCCTGTCATGTGCCAAACATCCTTCCAGGGAATTTATACGTGTTCCTTTGTTTAATCCTCACCCCAATCCTGTGAGGCAGGAAGGAATCTAACCTTACTAAGCCTTACAGAGGTTGATGCCTTTCTCCCTGTCAACCCATCCTCCCCTCTGCAGCCAGGTGACCCAGTCTGGTCACTCACTGGCTCCACAGCCTTCCATGCTCTCCATTGCCCTTGGAATTATGTCCAAAACTCTCAAATGACTTTAAGGAGCTACAGGACCTGGTGCATTCCCATGTCTCTAGCCTCATTTCTTGCCACTCTTTCTCCTGCTCTCTCATTTTTGTTATAATAAGTTTCCTTCAGTTCCTTGAGCACACACCATGCTCTTTTTCATATCCTGGCCTTCCCATAGGCTGTTCTTTCCACCTAGAATGCTTTTTCCTCCTCTATTCTCAAAAAAAAATGTTGAATGGATGAATGAATGAAGGGATATTAGAGTGTAAGATCTTCTCAGGGAAAAGATTAGGAGTAGGGAAGGGATTAGGGAATTAATCACAAAACAATGATAATAGATGATTTGTTTGAGGTTTAAGCCAATCACAAGATGTAGCACAAACCCAGATCTTGGTTTCCTCTCTTCCTCATTTCTTGCTCTTCCTTAAAGCCTCAGCATTAGTGCCACTTTCTCTGGGAAGCTTTTTAACCCCAAAGGTGCTTAAATCCTCTTATTATCTTCCCTGTAGCTCCATGCACGTCCTTTCTATAATGCTTGTCACACCTGACTGAAGCACCTTGAAAGCAAAACCCCATCCCTTTTTTGGTTTCTTCTCCATCCCCAGCACATAGCATTGTAACCAGCACACTCTGTAAATGTTTATATAACATTCCCAATAAAACAAAGCAAGAATCCTTGGGAAATTAGCTGATTCCAGGGCAGGTGAAGGAAAAATACAAGATGGGTCTGGAACATATTTATTGTAGTGCCAGAAAGTAAGGAACCACTCAAGTATCCAAACTGTGGGGTGGACATAGTGACCATCACCTAACAAACAGAGTAGAGAAAGGGAAAAATAAAAACTTTAGTAACAGGAGAAACCTGACAGACACTGCCTTCATCAATCAAGATTAACATTGCTAGTAATACATCTTGACACCATGAACTCCCCGACTGGATCAATGAGATAGGCACCTCTCATCTGGGATATTCTTCCCCAAGATCCATAGCCTGTAACCTTGAGAAAACATCAGATAACCTAAATCGGGGGCAGTTTAAGAAATATATGATCACGGCATTCAAAAATGTCAAAGTCATGAAAAAGCTAGGAAAGACTAAGAATCCGTTAAAAGAATCAGAGGAGACCATGGTGATGTGACAACTAAAAGCAATATGGGAGTAATGTCAGCAATATGGCGGCCTAAGCCATTTCTCCTCTTTATCCTCCTTTTTAATCAATGAACTAGTCATCCATATATGAACAGATTTGCCTTGATTGGTCTTTTGGGTCTGAGAACCTTACTCCAAGGGGCCTGGGAGGAATCTCACCCACCAGTGCACTTGGTAAGAGACAGACAAGCCTCCATAACAGGCTGCAGAACAGGTAGAGCCAGCGTAAGTGTCTAGACCCCCTTAGCTGCCCGCAGTCAAAAACCAGGTAAGTGCTGACAGGACAGTCACTCACAGCTGAGTGACAACTTATAGAAGTCCAGACTATGTGAAGGAGACTCAAGCATACCGTTGGAAAAAGAAGAAAAGAAAAAATACGAATTTGGTTGCAATGGAGGCAGTAAGAGACAATTTCCTGTCACTTTTCCTCTTCCCTAAGGAAACACTGAACAAAGTTGATTTATCTGGCAATGGTGACCTGCCCACAGGGAAAAGGAAAGTGCCAAGTGAGTCCCTGGCTGCCCCAGCTGGGCAGAATGTGGCTGGAAAAACCCATTTTGTCTCTGTCAGCACTGGGAGTACTAAAATGAGAGCTCTAAGACCTAGGGAGGAGAGTTATTGGGAAAGAGGCAGATATGAAGTTCAAACCACCTCGAAGGGATTGTGCTCAACAAGAAGTCCATCCACTATCCTCTGGGAGTACCACCACCAAGGATCTCCCCGATAGGCTACTAGGCACCCCTCAATGCACTACCGCTAAATTCACACCTCTGGGCACTCTGATGCAGGCGCCCTGTTAATGCTTTCAGGTGTGCTTGCCAGAGCTCTCTAGAGACAAAAAGCACCCTCAGAAAATAGTGGTTGGCAGGCAGGGAAGAAACACAAACTTGAGCAATAGCACCACCTTCTGGACAACAAAAGAAGTTTCCAGTAACCAGCCTGGTGAATTTTAAGAACCAGAGAAAACATAAGAAGCTTAAAAATTCTGCCAGACTACTGGTGGGAATGCAAACTGGTGCTGCTACTCTGGAGAACAGTATGGAGGTTCCTCAAAAAATTAAAAATAGAGCTACCCTGTTACCCAGCAATATGTCTATACAATGGATTTACAATGGAATATTACTCAGCAATCAGAAAGAATGAAATCTTGCCTTTTGCAATGTGGATGGAACTAGAATGTATTATGCCAAGCAAAGTAAGTCAGTCAAAGAAAGGCAAATACCATATGACTTAACTCCTATGTGGAATTTAAGAAACACAACACATGAACATAGGGGAAGGGAAGGAAAAATAATAACAGAGAGGGAGGCAAACCATAAGAGACTCTTAAATACAGAGAGTAAACTGAGGGTTGCTGGAGGGGTGTTGGGTGGGGAGATGGGCTAAATGGGTGATAGACGTTAAGGAAGGCACCTGTTGGGATGGGCGCTGGGTGTTATATGTAAGTGATGAATTACTAAATTCTACTCCTGAAATCATTATTACACTATATGTTAACTAACTTGGATTTAAATAAAATTTTAAAAATAAACAAATAAACATTTAAAAATTTCTGCTGTAGAACAGAGCAAAAAGAGTGCAGCAGGTTCAGCTTCACAAGCACAGAGGAAAAACCCAGATAATACCAATGCCATAGAATGTAATATCCCATCTGCTGAAGGCATTGAGCACAGAGTTAAGCAGATCTCCTTTACTTCAAATAAGGAATATGAAAAAAATCAAGGAAATATGTCAACACAAAAGAAAATGACAAGTCTCTGGCAACTGAGCTCAAAGGCATGGGATATTGTGATATAATTGATAAGGAACCTAAATAGCAGTTGTGAAGATTCAGTGAGTTGTAAGAAAACTGAGAAAGGCAAGTCAATAACATCAGGAATAAAATGAACAAAATGAGTTATTTTCCAAAAAGATTGAAATCATAGAAAAGCACCAAACAGAAATTCTGGAGCTGAAGAAGTCAATGAATGAGATGAAGAATGCAATAGAGAGCCTCTGTAGCAGGGCAGACCAGATGGTAGAACAAATATGTGCCTTGGAGGATAGGAATTTTGAAATAACACAGTGAAAAAAAAATGAAATAACAGAGATTTTAAAAGGGAAGGAAAACCTATATGTAGAACTATGGGAATCCATCAAAAGACAAATATCAGAATAACCGAGGTTCCAGAGGGAGATAGATGGGGGAAGAGAATTTATTGAAAGAAAGAACAGACAATTTCCCAAATGTGGGGAAAGGCTTGAACATCAAGTCCAGAAAGCTAATAAATCACCCTATTATCATAATGAAAAAATACCTCCTCCAAGACACATTATACTGAAACTGTCAAAAATCAAAGAAAGAATCCTAAATGCAGCTGGGGGCTGGAGGAAGGGGGAGGGTGGGCTGGGAACAATGTAACTTACAAAGAAACCCCCATTAGGCAATCAGTGGATTTCTCAGCAGAAACTCTATAGGCAGAGAGAATGGAATGACATATTCAAAGTGTAGAAGGATAAAATTTGCCAGTCAAGAATATATTATCTGACAAAGTTATTCTTCAGATATGAAGGAGAAATAAAGGCTTTCCAAGACAAGCAAAAGCTGAGGGAGTTCATCACCACTGCATTGCAAGAAATGCTTAAAGGAGTTCTCAAAGCTGAAATGAGAAGATAGTAATCAACATGAAAACACAGGAAAGTACACAGCACACTAATATAGATAAAAATGTATTTTAACCACTCAACTATAGTATAAAGTTTAAAGGAAAACAGTAGTAAAAATAACTATAGTGCTATAAATTTTTAATGAATAAACAACATAAAAAGAGGTAAATTATGACATCAGTAATATAAAAGGGAAAAAGTAAAGGTTGGGCCCTTTATAGGTGACCAAAAAATAGTTGCCATCAGCCTAAAATGAACTGTGCTATCTATATAAGGTGTGTTACATAAGCCCCATAGTAAACACAAAGCAAAAACCTAGAGCAGATTCACAAAAGACAAAGAAGGGGGAAACAGACCATACCAACATGGAAAATAACCACTTTACAAAGGTAGGCAGAAACAGAAAAAGCAACAATGGAAATTTAAAAAAACCCAGAAACTAATTAATTAGATGGTAGTCCTTAATATCAATAATTACTCTAAATGTATATGGATTAAATTTAGCAACCAAAGGCACAGAGTAGATGATGGATTAAAAAAACAACAACTGTCAGCTGCCTACAAGAGACTTGCTTGGACCTTAAGGACACATATAGAATCAAAGTAAAGGGATGGAAAAAGGTATTCCATGCAAATGAAAACCAAAAGGAAGAAGTGTTAGCTATACTGATATCACACAAAATAGACCTTAAGTCAAAAATGTTAACAAGCAACAAGGAAGGTCATTATATAATGATAAACAGATCAGTCCATTAAGAAGATAAAACAATCATAAAAATATATACACCTAGGGGCGCCTGGGTGGCGCAGTCGGTTGAGCGTCCGACTTCAGCCAGGTCACGATCTCACGGTCCGTGAGTTCGAGCCCCGCGTCGGGCTCTGGGCTGATGGCTCAGAGCCTGGAGCCTGTTTCCAATTCTGTGTCTCCCTCTCTCTCTGTCCCTCCCCCGTTCATGCTCTGTCTCTCTCTGTCCCAAAAATAAATAAACGTTGAAAAAAAATTAAAAAAAAAAAAAATATATATACACCTAAAATCAGAGCATATAAATATACTAAGCAAATACTAATAGATATGAAAGGAGAAATAGACAATACAATAATAGCAGAGGACTTCAATACCCCAGCTTCAACAGTGGATAGATCATCCAAGCAGATCATCAACAAGGAAGAGATAGACTTGAACAAACATTAGACCAAATGGACCTAACAGACATCTATAGAACATTCCATCTAACAGCAGCAGAATACAGGGCTCATAATTAAACCCCTGCATATATGGTCAGCTAATATTTGATAAGGGAGCCAAGAACATACATCCAATGGGGAAAAGATGGTCTCTTGAACAAAAGGTGTTGAGAAAACTGGGTAACCACATGCAGAAAAATGATACTGGACCCGTCTCTTACACCACTAACAAACATTAACTCCAAATGGAAAAAAGACTTAAACATAAGACCTGGTCATAAAACTCCTAGGAAAAAAACAGGGAAGAAGCTCCTCCACGTTAGCAACAAAAGCAACAAAACAACAAAAAAAAACAACAAAAGCAAAAATCAACAAATAGGATTGCATCAAATTAAAAACCTTCTATACTGTAAAAAAACAATTAACAACAACAAAAAGCCCCTACAGAATGAGAGACAATGTTTACAAGTCATGTATCGGATAAGGGGTTAATGTACCAGGGTGCCAGGGTGGCTCATTTGGGTGAGTGTCCGACTTCAGCTCAGGTCGTAATCTTGCAGTTTGTGAGTTCAAGCCCCACATTGGGCTCACTACTGTCACCACAGAGCCTGCTCTGCATCCTCTGTCCCCCTCTCTTTCTGTCCTTCCCCTGCTTGCACTCTCCCAAAAAAATAAATTAAAAAAATAAAATAAATGCACAAAGAACTCAGACAATGCAATAACAACAAAAAATGCAATTAAAAAATGGACAGAGAATTAAATAGACACTTTTCAAAAAAAAAGACATTCACATGGCCAACGTGTATATGAGAAGGTGCTCGACATCACTAATCATAAGGGAAATAAATGCATTAAGACCACAATCATCTTTCACCACACACCTGTAAGAATAGTTATCATAAAGAAGACAAGAGGTAACAAGTGTTGGTGAAGATGTGGAGAAAAGGGAGCCCTTGTGTACTGTCAGTGGAAATGTAAACTGGTCCAGCCACTGTGGAATACAGCCTGAAGGTCCTTCAAAAAGTTAAAAATAGCATTACCATATAATCTAGCATTCTGGGTATACAGCCAAAAGAAATGAAAACCTGTTATCGAAGAGATATATGCATTTCCATGTTTATTATGGTGCTGTTTACAATAGCCAAGATATGGACACAACCTAGGTTCCCATCAATGAGATGAATGGATAAAGAAACTGCAGTATATATATACTGCAGAATACTATGCACCTGTGAGAAAAAAGGAAATTCTGCAGTTTTTGATAACATGGAATGATCTTGAAGATGTTGTGCTAAGAGAGATAAGTCACACAGAGAAAGACAAATCCTGTATGATATCCTTTTCATGTGGAATACAAAATAAAATAAAATAAAATAAAATAAAATAAAATAAAATAAAATAAAATAAAATAAAATAGTGGAATGGTGGTTGCCAAAGGCTGGGGAATAGAGGAATGGGAGAGACATTGATTAACGGTACATGCTTGCAACTAGTAGATAAATAAGTCCTGGAGAACTAATACACAGCACAGAGGTTACAAACAACAAAATAGTATTATTAACATTAAACATACCAAGAGACTAAATCTTAATTGTTCTCACCACTAGAAGGAATGATAATAATATAATAGGATAGAAGTGCTAGCTAACAGTGCAATGGCAATCATATTGCAATATAAATGAATCAAACCAATGGGCTGTACACCTTAAACTTATACTGTATTATGTGTCATTTATATCTCAATTTTTAAGTAAATGAATGAATAGATGGATGAATGCAACCTGGTATCCCAGAACAGAAAAAAAGGATATTAGTGGAAAAACTAGTAAAGTTTGAGTAAATGCTATAGTTTAGTTAATTTTATTATATCAATATTTTATTAATTTAATTTAAAAATATTTTAATGTTTTTATTTATTTTTGAGAGAGAGAGAGCACAAGCAGGAGAGGGCAGAGAGAGAGGGAGATATAGAATCAGAAGCAGGCTCCAGACTCTGAGCTGTCAGCACAGAGCCCACTGTGGGACTTGAACTCGTGAACTGCGAGATCATGACGTGAACCGAAGTCAGATTCCTCTTCTTAACCAACTGAGCTACCCAGGCGCCCCTATTTCTTAACTTTAATAAATGGATAGTGGTTTTGAAGCATGTTAATGTCAGAACAAGCTGGGATAGGGTAGATAGGAACTCTCTGTACTATCTCTGTAACTCTTGTAAAACTAAATTTATTTCAAGATAAAAAGTTAAAAAACAAAAATCCAGACTTGGCAGCAGTGTCCATTTAGGGGGAGTCTAGTGGGAGGAGCAAAGAGGCTTGCCTGATTTGGGGTTCATGAAATCTTGGCTTTCTAGCAGTGCATATATAATGTTAATGTCTTCTGCGTGGCATTTTTGATTTTGTGAAAGGATTTCAGATCCTTAAACTCATCTAACCTTCTCCATCAAGAAGAAGGATAGACAAGGAAGGTTCTTACTATGTAGGGGACTGAAATGAGCTTCTCCCAGAACTTTAAGATAAAATGAGTAATCTCACATTTAATGCTTGGGATTCAGCATCTGTAGGGACCAAGATGTGGACTCCGATGGAAACTGATCTGGAAGAAGACTCTGACATCATTAATTAACACACCAAGGAAAGAATCTGACAGAACTGGTAGCCAAGTCCAGAAAATGAATACCAGAACACTATGAATTTGTCAGCATGTTTGCAGGAGGATTCAGGAGAAAGGAGGCCCTTAGCTGTTTGCAAGCCCAAATGGTAGGTACAGAGGAATTATCTCTCAGCCCTGCCAGGCTCTTGAACCCTCATACCTATGGAGACTCCTAGCAAAAACTGATGCACTCTTCTCTGGGATTGTATTACAGAGCACTCATTGCTTAAAGTCAGCAAATCCCACTTGCCTCTTGAAGACAATAAGCTCTATAGTGAAAAGACCAGAGGGTGACTCCTTGATATCCATTTCCCCTTCTCTTGGTAATCGCCCTAAGTAGGAAAACCCACTTTTCTATTTAATATATAATATTCTCTAACAAAGTATCAGGTTACATAATTTTTCTTTATTTTTTTATTGAAGTAAAATTAACATACAATGTTATATTAGTTTCAGATGTACATCATAATGATTTGACTTGGGGACATAATTTTATTTCATCCAACATGTACTGAATATCTACGATATGCCAGGCACAAGCTAGGTGCAAGTAACAATACAACCACCAGGATCACACATAGTCTAATGTGGAAATAGCACATCATACAGATTTAATCTGATACAAGTGTTGATAGTGTTTTATTTGAGATATGAACAAGTGCTTTGAGATACAGAAGAGAGAGGGATTCCTTCTTTTGGAGGGAGAAGTGGAAAGAGTTGAAGGCTCATTCAATCTGAGCCTTAAAATCTAAGAGAGAAGATGAAGAAGGACATTTTGGGGAAAGTTTCCATATGTGAAATGGCACAGCAATAAAAACAGAGTGGGCCTGCCTTAGTTGTAACTCACAGTTCCAGGAAATGGGAAGCCAGTGATGTCTTGTTCCCAATTTTAGGGGAGCTTTTCTGCTCTGAGATTCAGTCTTAAGGTGCTCCTAAAACACCTCTGAGTTCTACTCACATACCCTCCTCTTGGATTCCCCCAGTGTGCGCATACGCTGCTAATTTAGGATTTTACTGTTTCCAGTAGTACACTGTGCCCAGAAACGTTTCTTTTGCTGGCCTAGTGCGTGGGGCCCAGTCCACCCCTGGATGCTCACACACCATCCTGGCCTTTTCTGTCCTTTGGCCTTGACCAGGACAGCCCAGTCCATCCTGTTTTTGGGGGTTCCATCAGGGGAGTGGCTACAGTCCAATACTCTTTTCTCCCAGAAGTATCTTCCTTGTGTACTCCAGCTGATACAGTCTCATGAACATGAACTCAAACACACTGGGTAAGGGAAGAGTGATATTGCTGTGGTATCTGAGCTGCAGATACTGTGAGTGGCCACATGCACATATTTATCTCCGCTGCTGGGCTATATACAACTTGGAAAAGAAACATGGGATTCACTTTGTTTATGGTGAAAATAAATCTCCATTGAATAAATGAATTTAAGGATGGATAAATAAATAAGATAACCCTGTGAACATCCTTCTAGATAGAAATGTTTAGTAACATGAAAAAGTTCCCTGGTAGATGATTCTCTTCAGTCAAGGGTTCTGGATCCCAGGAAGGCACCCGTGAAAGCTGCTATCAGGCACCTTGATCTTAGGTTCTCCCTTACCCTGGCTGAGGAATACCTGATCTCAGAGCTAGACTTTGAAAAAGTAATGGGGCACCTGGGTGGCTCAGTCAGTTAAGCGCTGGCCTTCAGTCATGTCATAACCTCATAGTTTGTGGGTTTGAGCCCTGCATGGGACTCTGTGCTAATGGCTCAGAGCCTGGAGCCTGCTTCAGATTCTGTGTCTCCCTCTCTCTCTGCCCCTACCCCACTTTCTCTCTGTCTCTCTGTGTCTCTCTCTCTTTCTCTCTCTCTCTCAAAAATAAATAACACATTAAAAAAAAGAGTAAGAACTTCTCTCTTAAACTGAATGGGAGCAAGACTATATGGAATACTTTGAGAGACTAGGACAGAGCAAGTGTCTGGGAGAGGGAGTGAGAAGAGGGAAGGAAGAAGTTTGTAGGAAGACGGAAGAGGGAACCTCTCCATCACCTGCCCTGGGGCCCTTCCTAACTGAAAATTCCACCCTGGAGCCTGCAACATTTTCTGCAGGGTTCTTGGCTGTGCTTCCCTGACCAGGAATGGTTAGTTACAAGAAAGACTTGAAGCCTGTGTCTCTGAGGTCAATGGTTGCTATGGCTGCTGCAACCACAAGTTCATATGGGCAGCTGCCATATGGGCAGCTCATTTCTGCTCCTGAGTCCCATTAGAGCCTGACTCTGGATAAGAGGCTATTTACAGCAAATGATTCATTTAGAACCAAGCAATGGCGGCTTCTGCCATTGTCTGACAGACCAGCCCCAGGGCAGCCCAAAATCACAGGGATTATTTAATCAGTACAATCCATTAGGGCTGTCAATAGGAGGGGACAGTAAATATTGTGGAAAGCAGTTAAGGGATGTGGCTTGACTTCATCTTCAGCATCAGCCCTAGGACAGGGAGGAGTCACCTGGGGGACAGTGATAGAAGATAAGGAGGGAGGGGCAGGGCAATGCAGATCTGGGTGGCCCACATGCCTGCCCCTCAGGAGCTTCTAATAGGCTGACTCTCAACCTTGAACCTCATTGGAATCTCCTGGGACTTTACAAAATCCTGATACTCAGGTTCCATCACCTCCTCCAGACTCTGATTAAATTGGTCTGGCTTGTGGCCTGGGTTTTAGGGTTAGGAAGCTTTCTCTTCCTCCAGGAGGAGGCTGAAAGAGAATGGAAAGATTTTATCATTTCATAGTGGAGAGCTGGAAGGACGTCTACAGGGCACAGCTTCTCCAGTGAAGCAATGGGCCAAGAAGGAAAGGCCACCTGCCTGGATTAAGATTATTACAAATAGAGGACCATAACTTTTATCTCATGAATTTCCAGACCAATTGATTTTCTCATTTACCATCCTTCTTCCACTTATAGTCATGTGGCCTTAGGCAAGTCTCATTTTCCTCACCTGTAAAATGGGTGTTCTCACCTTTTCTACTTATTTCCTGTTATCACCATGAAGATCAGAGTTCATGAAGATGTTATAAGTCTAGGAGAAGAAGGTAAGGAAATAGCAGAGATGTGTCTTAAGGTTTGGGACCTGAGAAGAGGTTGTCTAAATGACAGTGGTGGCGAAGAAGTTGATAAAAAACAGATTTTCAAAAACCCTCCATGCTGTATTTTCTTGCCCAAGGGTCTACTGTGCAGTTTGGTCAGAGTGTCATGAGGTCCCAGGTCTGGCTACCTCTCCCTAGATGGGGTCAAATCCTGCCTCATTTGTTCCCTAAGGAGCCAGTGGTCAGGAATCTTCTACTGCTTTACCTCTGCCCCAGAGGCCACCTAGTCCAGAGCTGGTACATCTCTGGTTAATGGTCAATAATCATTACTGGATGGATGAGTGCATGGAATTAGAAACACATATGGAATCCTGACTAAAAGGAAGGAGAGTTATAGGAATAATAATGAGAAGGAGTGTGGAAGTAAAAACTCGATTTTTGCCTTGGAGGAGAGATGAACATTTTTTTTTTTTTTAGTTTTTATATTTGAGAGCAAGAGCATGAGCAAGGGAAGGCAGAGAGAGGGGGACAGAGTATCCAAGTGGTTTCTGTGCTGACAGCAGCAAGCCTGATGTGGGGCTTGAACTCAGAAACTGCAAGATCATCATCTGAGCCTAAATTGGATGCTCAACCCACTGAGCCACCCAGGTACCCCAGAGAGGAGCATTTTTATGTCTCTGGGGGAGGAGCAAGAAAGTGTGCTGTCAGAGAAAAGTGGAGTAATTAAAAATGCAAATCCCTTGAGCCCTTTGAAATGAAAAATCCCATTGAAGAGATAAAACATTTGACTCCTAAGAATTCTGGTTCCTAGTTAGCTTCCTTTTTTTTTTCTATCAGTTTTTGAACTTCTGTACTATATAGCAAATATCTCTTTATCCATGTGTGTGTAAATGGTGAGCTCAATGAGCAGAGGGAAATAGATCTTAACCATTATTGTATCCCATTGCTGAATACAAAATAAAGGCTCCATAATTAATGAATAAAGTATCTGTTGATTTTCTTTCTAGGTGACGTGGATACCCGGGAAAAGCATGCTCGTTCAAAAAATGGGTAAGACAGAGAAATGAATAAAAGAGGGAACGATGCAGGTAGAGGAGCGTGTCGATGCCAAAAGAAAAATTACCAGTTTCGTGATTTGAAGAGAAAGAGAAGGAACAAACACAATCTGTTTTTCTTTTCTCCCTCATCGTCCTTATCTACATACTGGCATATTTAACAGTGCTATAATCAAATCATCTACATAATTGGATATTTTGGTTTTCAAAATGCTATTTTGAACAGCTCCTTACCTATCTGATATTCTTCATAGTTATTTTTTTCTGTTAACTGCAGAATATTCCATCCAGTTAATGTACTACGACTTACCTGTTTGTACTTTTTCTATTGTTGGACATTTAGGTGAATGCATCTCTGCTATTATAGAAAATGCCACAATGAAGAGCCTCACATCTAGGGATTGCCCTCCTCATCAATCAGCTCCTTCACCTAAATTACAATGAATGAAAATTACTGGGTCAAAGGGTGTGAACAGTTTTATGGTTCTTAATATATACCCTCAAGTTCCTGTTTTATATCAGCTGTCAGAAAGGGATGAGCACATCAATTTATTGCACACTCTGCCAGTATTACTGTTACATCTTCTTTGCCAAGTTAATAGATGGAAAAATATATCTTGTTGTTTGAGTTTTGTTATGGCCTGAATATTTTCCCACTTGCTCACTATCAGCATTTCATTCTGTTCAGGTCATTTGCCATTAAGGGGGCATTTATGATACTTATATATGTTAGAGTAAACTTTTGTATTTTATACATAATAATCCCTTTCCCTAACACTTAACACAAATATTTTTCCTGCCGTTTTTAATTTCACTGTGATTAATTGGTTCTTGTACAAAAGTTATGTATTGACCTTTCCCTTTATGAGTTCTTTCAAAAATTCACGTTTAGACACTGTATCTAAATGAACATATAAAAAACTTTCAATGTTACTTTGTAAAACATATGACCATTAAGTTATTTAATACGTTTGTAATTTTTAAATATACATTTTGAATATAACTTGATGTTTCCCCAAACTGGTAATCAAGTGGCAGTTTAGAGTCTATATGTGAGAGACTTGGGGAGCAATCTTGTTCAGAGGGAGGACAGGCTTCTTGTTCTGAAGCTGTCTTGCAGCATTACAGCAAGTATATTGTTTTTCAAGTTATTATTCAAGTATAACTAACATATAGTGTTATATTAGTTTCAGTTATGCAATATGATTCAACAATTCTATACATTTCTCAGTGCTCATGAAGATAAATGTACTCTTTAATCCCTTTTATCTATTTCAACAACCCCCCCAACTCCCTTCCCCTCTGATAGCCCCTAGTTTGTTCTCTATATTTATTTAAGAGTCTGGTTTTTTTTTTTATGTTGCTGTTGTTTGTGTGTTTCTTTCTTTCTTTGTTCATTTGTTTTGTTTCTTAAATTCCACACGTGAGCGAAATCCTGTGATATTTGTCTTACTCAGACTGACTTATTTCACTTAGGATTATACCCTCCAAATCTATCCATGTTGTTGCAAATGGCAAAATTTCATGGTTTTTATGGCTGAATAATAGTCCATTGTGTATATATACCTCATCTTCTTTATCCATTCACCTATCGATGGACACGTGGGTTGCTTCCCTATCTTGGCTATTGTAAATAATGCTTCAGTAAATACAGAGGTGCATGTATGTTTTCGAATTAGTGTTTTCATATCCTTTGGGTAAACACCCAGTAGTGGAATTACTGGATTATATGGTATTTCTATTTTTAATTTTTTTAGAAACTTCCATACAATTTTCCACAATGGCTACATCATTTTGCATTCCCCCCAATAGTGGGAAAGTTTCTTTTTCTCCCTGTTATTTCTTGTGTTTTTTATTTTAGCCATTCTGACAGGTGTAAAGTGGTATCTCATTATGGTTTCAGTTTGCATTTCCCAATGATCAGTGATGTTGAGCATCTTTTTCATGTGTCTGTTGGCCATCTGGAGGTCTTTGGAAAATTTTCTGTTTAGGTCCTCTGCCCAATTTTAATTGGATTATTTGTGGTTTTGGTGTTGAGTTGTAGAAGTTCTTTTTGTATGTTTGATATTAGCACCTTGTCAGATATATCATTTGTAAACATCTTCTCCCTTTGGGTTGTCATTTTGTTTTCTTGATGGTTTCTTTCACTGTGCAAAAGCTTTTTATTTTGATGTAGTCCCAATAGTTTAATTTTGCTTTTGTTTCCCTTGCAGAGAGACATATCTAGAAAAATGTTTCCATGGCCAGTATCAAAGAAATTACTACTGCGGCACCTGGGTGGCTCAGTAGATTAAGCATCTGACTCTTGGTTTCAGCTCAGGTCATGATCTCCCAGTTTGTGAGTTCGAGGCCCGCATCGGGCTCTGTGCTGACAGAGCTTGAGATTCTCTGTCTCCCTCTCTCTTTGCCCCTCCCCAACTCACACATGCACTCTCTCTCACTCTCTCTCTCTCTCAAAAATAAACATTTTTTTAAAAAGGAAATTTTTTTATTATTTACTCTTTTTTAATTTACATTCAAGTTAGTTAGCATATAGTATAATAATGATTTCAGGAGTAGAATCCAGTGATTCATCCCCTACATATAACACCCAGTGCTCATCCCAACAAGTGTCCTCCTTAATGCCCCTTGCCCATTTAGCCATCCCCCCCACCCACAATCCCTGCAGCAACCCTCAGTTTGTTCTCTGTATTTAAGAGTCTCTTATGTTTTGTCCCCCTTCCTGTTTTTATATTATTTTTGCTTCCCTTCCCTTATGTTCATCTGTTTTGTATCTTAAATTCCACAAATGAGTGAAGTCATATGATATTTGTCTTTCTCTGACTAATTTTGCTGAGCATAATACACTCTAGTTCCATCCACATTATTGCAAATGGCAAGATTTCATTCTTCTTGATTGCTGAGTAATACTCCATTGTGTGTGTGTGTGTGTGTGTGTGTGTGTGTGTGTGTGTGTGTATATATATATATATATATATATATATATATATATATACCACATCTTCTTTATCCATTCATCTGTCGATAGACATTTAGGCTCTTTCCATACTTTGGCTATTGTCAATAGCACTGCTATAAACATTGGGGTGCATGTGCCCCTTCAAAGCAGTACACCCACATCCTTTGGATAAATACCTAGTAGTACAATTGTTGGGTCGAAGGGTATTTCTATTTTTAATTTTTTGAGGAACCTCCATACTGTCTTCCAGAGTGGCTGCACCAGTTTGCATTCCCACTAGCAGTGCAAGAGAGTTCCTCTTTCTCCGCATCCTCACCAACATCTGTCATTGCTTGAGTTGTTAATTTTAGCCATTTCTGACAGGTGTGAGGTGGTATCTCACTGTGGTTTTGATTTGTATTTCCCTGATGATGAGTGATGTGGAGCGTTTTTTCATGTGTCCATTAGCCATCTGAGTGTCTTCTTTGGAAAATGTCTATTCATGTCTTTTTCCCATTTCTTCACTGGATTATTTGTTTTTTGGGTGTTGACTTTGATAAGTTCTTTATAGATTTTGGATACTAACCCTTTATCTGATATGTCATTTGCAAATATCTTCTCCCATTCTGTCGGTTGCCTTTTAGTTTTGCTGATTGTTTCCTTCACTGTGTAGAAGTTTTTTTTATCTCGGTGAGGTTCCAATAGTTCATTTTTGCGTTTCCCTTGCCTCCAAAGACATGTTGAGTAAGAAGTTGCGGCAGCCGAGGTCAAAGAGGTTTTTGCCTGCTTTCTCCTCTAGGATTTCTATGGCTTCCTGTCTTACATTTCAGTCTTTCATCCATTTTGAGTTTATTTTTGTATATGGTGTAAGAAGGTGATCCAGGTTCATTCTTGTGCATGTTTCTGTCCAGTTTTCCCAGCACCACTTGCTAAAGAGACTGTCTTCATTCCATTGGATATTCTTTCCTGCTTTGCCAAAGATTAGTTGGCCATATGTTTGTGGGTCAATTTCTGAGTTCTCTATTCTGTTCCATTGATCTAAGTGTCTGTTTTTGTGTCAGTACCATACTGTCTTGATGATTACAGCTTTGTAATACAGCTTGAAGTCTGGAATTGTGATGCCTCCAGCTTTGGTTTTCTTTTTGAGGATTGCTTTGGTTATTCGGGATCTTTTCTGGCTCCATACAAATTTTAGGATTGTTTGTTCTAGCTCTGTGAAGAATGCTGGTGTTATTTTGATAGAGATTGTATTGAATCTGTAGATTGCTTTGCTTAGTATTGACATTTTAACAATATTTGTTCTTCTAATCCATGAGCATGGAATATTTTTCCATTTTTTGTGTCTTCTTTGATTTCTTTCATACACTTTCCATAGTTTTCAATGTATAGATTTTTCACCTCTTTGGTTAGGTTTATTCCTAGGTATTTTATGGTTTTTGGTGCAGTTGTAAATGGGATCGATTCCTTGATTTCTCCTTCTGTTGCTTTATTATTGGTGTATAGAAATGCAACCAATTTCTGTGCATTGATTTTATATCCTACGACTTTGCTGAATTCCTTGATCAGTTTTAGCAGGTTTTTGGTGGAATCTTTTGGGTTTTCCATGTAGAGTATCATGTTGTCTGTGAAGAGTGAAAGTTTGACTTCCTCCTTGCCAATTTGGATGCCTTTTATTTCTTTGTGTTGTCTGATTGCTGATGCTGGGACTTCCAATATCATGTTGAATAACAGTGGCAAGAGTGGACATCCCTGATGTGTTTCTGACCTTGGGGAGAAAGCTCTCAGTTTTTCCCCATTGAGGATGATATTAGTGGTGGGTCTTTCATATATGGCTTTTTATGATCTTGAGGTATGATCCTTCTATCCCTACTTTCTATCCCCCTTCTATCCCATCCTTTCTTTTTATCAAGAAAGGATGCTGTATTTTGTCAAATGCTTTCTCTGCATCTATTGAGAGGATCATGTGGTTCTTGTCCTTTCTTTAATTAATGTGGTGTATCACATTGATTGATTTGCATATATTGAACCAGCCCTGCATCCCAGGTATAAATCTCACTTGCCACGGTGAATAATTCTTTAATGTATTGTTGGATCTGGTTCACTGGTATCTTGTCGAGGATTTTTGCATCCCTGTTGATCAGGGAAATTGGTCTATAGTTCTCCTTTTTAGTGGAGTCTTTGTCTGGTTTTGGAATCAAGGTAATGCTGGCCTCATAGAATGAGTTTGGAAGTTTTCCATATGTTTTTTTTTTTTTTTTTTTTTTTTTTAGAACAGCTTCAAAATAATAGGTGCTAACTCTTCTTAAAATATTTGATAAAATTCCCCTGGAAAGCCATCGGCCCTGGACTCTTGTTTTTTGGGAGATTTTGATTACTATTTCAATTTCTTTATTGGTTATGGGTCTGTTCAAATTTTCTATTTCTTCTTGTTTCAGTTTTGGTAGTTTATATATTTCTACGAATTTGTCCATTTCTTCCCGATTGCCCAATTTATTGGCATATAATTGCTCATAATATTCTCTTATTATTGTTTGTATTTCTGCAGTGTTCATTCTTTATTTCTTTCATTGATCTCTTTCATTCTTGATTTTACTTATTTGGGTCCTTTCCTTTTTCTTTTTGATCACACTGGCTAGGGGTTTATCAATTTTGTTAATTCTTTCATTAAAAAAAAGAAATTACTACCTATATGTTCTTCTAGGAATTTCATGGTTTCAGGTTTCACACGTAGGTCTTCAATCCATTTTTAGTTTATTTTGTGTATGATGAAAAAAAAGTGGTCCCATTTCATTCTTTTGCATGTAGCTAGTTTTCCCAACACCATTTGTTGAAGAGATTGTCTTTTTTCCCACTGCATATTCTTGCCTTCTTTGTCACAGATTAATTGACCATCAGAGTATGGGTTTATTTCTGGGCTCTCTATTCTGTTGATCCATGTGTCTATTTTTTTTAAGTTTATTTATTTACTTAGAGGATGTGTGTGCACATGCACATACACAAGAGTTGGGGAGGGGCAGACAGAGAGGGAGACAGAGAATCCTAAGCAGGCTTATCACTGTTAGCATAGACCCTGATGTGGGGCTCTATCTGACAAACCTGTTAAGATCATGACCTGAGCTAAAATCAAGAGTTGGAGGCTCAGGCACCCCCCATGTGTCTATTTTTGTGCCAGTGCCATACTGTTTTGATTACTACAACTTTGTAGTATATCTTGAAACCTGGGATTGTGTTACCTCCAGCTTTGTTTTTCTTTTTCAAGATTGCTTTGGCTTTTTGGGGTCTTTTGTGGTTCTATACAAATTTTAGGATTATTTGTTCTGTGAAAAATACTGTTGATATTTTGAGTGGGATTGCATTAAATCTTTAGATTGCTTTGGGCAGTATGGACATTTAAACAATATTGGTTCTCCCAGTCCATTAGCATGGAATATCTTTCCGTTTGTTTCATCTTCATTTCCTGTCATCAAATGTTTTATAGCTTTCAGAGTACAGACCTTTCACCTCCTTAATTAAGTTTATTCCTAGGTATTTTATTCATTTTGGTGCAATTGTAAATGAACTGACAGCCTTATGGGTTTTCCCTTGTATGTAACTGTTTTCTTTTCTCTTGTTGCTTTTAAAATTCTCTCTTTATCACTACTTTTTGTCATTTCAATGATTATGTCCCTTGGTGTGGGCTTCCTTGAGTTGATTTTGTTGAGGGCCTTCTGTGCCTTCTGGATCTGGATATCTGTTTCCTTCCCCAGATTAAGGAAGTTTTCAGCATTATTCCTTCAGATAAATTTTCTGACCCTTTTCCTCTCTCTTCTCCTTCTGGGATCCCTATAATGTGAATGTTGTTATGCTTGATGATGTCATTGAGTTACCTTAAACCATCCTCTTTTTTTAAATTTTTCTTTTTTTCTTTTTTTTTGTCCATTGTGGCTGCTTTCCCATAGTCTGTCTTCCACTGATTTGTTCTTCTGCCTCCTCTCATTTACTATTGATTACTGCTAGTATTTTTTTAACTTCAGTTATTGATTTCTTCATCTTGGATTGGTTCCTTTTTATAATTTCTCTTTGTTGAATGTCTCACTGAGATCTTCCACTCTTTTCTCAAGTCCAGTGAGTATCTTTATAACCATTCCTTTGAATTCTTTATCAAGTATATTGCTTATCTCCATTTCATTTAGCTATTTTGCTGTGGTTTAGTTCTGTTCTTTCATTTGGGATGTATTCCTCTGTCTCCTCATTTTGTCTAATTCATTGTTTGTTTCTATGTATTAGGAAAGCCAGTGTGTCTCCTGATTTTGAAAGTGGTGGCCTTATGAAGAAGAGGTCCTAGAGTGCAATGCCCCCTGCTCATCAAAACCAGGTACTTCAGGGATGTTTCCTATGTGTGTTACATATGCCCTTCTGTTGTATCTGAGCCTCATTCACCTTCAGTCCAGCTTGCTGCAAGGCCCAGTTTGCCTGTGGTGGGCAGGGTTTTTGTCCCTGTGTTGTTAATGGGCTAGTCTGGAGCCTTTATTTTTGCAGTCATGGCCAATCCTAAAAGTTACTTACAAAAGGAGATTCTATAAATTATTTTATAATTTATTCTAAAATAACCTGACGGGATTAACTGTATAGATATTTTTAACTTTTTTTAATGTCTATTTTTGAGAGAGAGAGAGAGAGAGAGAGAGAGCACGAGAAGGGGAGGGGCAGAGAGAGACACACAGAATCTGAAGTAGGCTCCAGGCTCTGAGCTGTCGGCACAGAGCCTGACACAGGGCTGGAACCCACGAACCGCAAGATCGTGACCTGAGCCAAAGTCGGACGCTTAACTGACTGAGCCACCCAGGCGCCCCAACTATATATATTTTAAACAAATTTTGTACTCTTTGGAAATTTAATACCATTACCACTGAAACATACACACACACACAACCTGACAAAAACAAAATAACTTGTTTAACTTTGATTTTAAATAAATTCTAGGCAATCAGCAGATTCATAGCTGACAGATTATTACAAAGTTCTGAAATTGAGCAAAATATCAAGTAGGCAAAATACATTTTTTCAAAGTTTCATTTTCCCTAAGATAATAGTTACTGAAAAAGTATATTTCAGAGCTTAGGTTAAAATACTGCTTTTGGATCAACCTATGTGTGAGCAAGACAGTATTTTTCTAACCCTGGCTCTTCCTCTTATCTTGGCAGGATTTGAAGATCTCTAATTAACTGGAGTGTTCCAAACCACACAGAGATTATAGTTTTGGAAGTGTAGAGCCAAGAGCCTTCTATCAAAGGGCCTATTGAGAAAGAAAGCAGAAAGAAAATGACATCGTTGCTAGTCTGCTGTATATTAAGATATTATCAGAGAGAACTGTGGTACTTGTCCTTGGGGAGCCATCAAATCCAGGATCCAGGTAGCAGGGTACCCACATGGGAATGCTTAGGAATCCAGCAGTGTATTAGGGAAAAATCCAGTTTTCCTTGTGTGTCTCCTTTACTCTCACACTACACCACACTCACACCACTTCTGACACCACATGTGTAAGAGTCCCCCCTGCCCCAAACTGTTGTCTGCAACACCAGCTGGGTGTTCTACAATTAAACCAATTCTGACACTATTTACCTGAAGATCATGTCAGATCCCATAGTTTAAGGGCCCAGTCTCACAAGAGTGCTCCCGTCTTCACTTCAGATGCCCATCACAAGCAACAGATCCCCCAGTTACCCACAATTTCTCTCTGACTTGGCCACAAATCAGAGTCTCCTCATGATCCTCTCCTCAGGTTCAATTAATTTGCTAGTGTGGCTGACAGAATTCAGGGAAACATATTTACCAGTTTATTAAAAAAGATGGTAAAGGGTGCAGATGAACAGCCAGATGAAAAGATATGTGTAGGGCGTAGGGCAAGGAAACAACAATGGCCTCCCCTGAGGCAGTTGTCATGCTAGACAATGCTGATTCTCCTCAGAACCCAATTCCACATCCCCTCTTTGCTTGCAGACCTCTAACTAGACACAGGTCCCAGCAGGACTCTAAAGGTGAGGTAAAAAGTGTGACCCATGAGGAGGTGCACTAAACTCCAAAAGAACTATCTGAGTTTTCTAATTTATACAAGCAGAAATCTGGGGAATGTGTGTGGGAATGGGTATTAAGAATACAAGGTAAGGGTAGAAGGAGCATAAAATTGGAGCAGGCTAAATTTATTGATACGGGCTCACTAAGCAGAAATTCTGCACTAAACGTTGCAGTTCAGGTAGTTTTTTTTTGTTGTTGTTGTTTTTTTTTTTAAGGCTCTAATAATTTGTTTAGTTGGCTGAAACGTAAACCAGAAGATGGTCTATCATGAGTGAGCTGGAAATATTTTACCTCCCTTGCTTTAATGGTAGAGTAAGGGATTCCCGAAGTATAAGGAGATTGGAATGTTTGAGGGAATTGGTCATTTAAGACCTACCCACTCACAGTGGGAGGGTCCAGATGATGTAACTTTCACCAACACTGTGAGAAATTAATTCATGAGGGGAGCCCTAGCATCCTTGAAGAGCTTTGTGGTCACTCTTTTCTGTAGGCCAGATGTTTACAGTGGGAACGGCAGCCACTCAATTGGGAAACCGAAATACAGCAGGAGTAATTGGATCCCAGGGTGGCAGGAGCCAAGTGATGGCACTCACAACCAAAAGCAAGGTGCATGTGGTTACCATAACAGACAACAGGGTCAAAGCAGCAATCAAAGTATTCTGACTTACGCAGACCTACAGCATTGCCTAGTTTATCAGAGGATTCCTAAAAGTGAGATAGTTAGGAAACCTACTAAATTCTTACTTGATCTGTATAATCAGAGAAGTTTTAGATCAAGTTAACACAAATCTAACTTAAATAATGAAAACAGAGAGTCATGGACCCGCAATCAGCTCTCAGAGTTGAGACAGTTTAAAGACCAAGAAACTCCTTTGAATGAAGGTCATTGAGAAAGGACCATAGTATACCATCAAAAATTTATACCGCTAATCTTTTTCCCTGTGGTCCTCAAAGAGACCTACAGGTTTTTACCAGCATAACTGTACACTAAAGAAAAGGAAATAATCTGATCTTTTAGAGACTACTGGATGCTGACTCCAAACTGACACTAACTCCAGGGGACCTGGAACATCACTGTGGCCATGAAGTCAGAATATATGCTTGTGTAGGTCAGGTGATCAATGGAGTTTTAGCTCAGGTCCATTTCACTGTGGGTCCAGTGGGTCTCCAAACCCATTCTGTGATTATTTCCCCATTTCCAGAATTTATCGTTGGCATAGACCTACTGAGAACTTGCAAAATCCTCACATTTGTTTCCCGAACTGTGGAGTAAGGGCTTCTGTGATGCAAGAGGCCAACTGAAAGTCATCAGAACGGCCTCTACCTAGGAAAATAGTGAATTGAATGCAATACTGCATCTTTGGAGGAATCATAGAGATTAGTGCCACCGTCAAGGACTTGAAAGATACAAGATTGGTGATTGTCACACATCCCTATTTAATTTTCCTATTTGAACTGTTCAGAAGAAAGATGGATCTTGGAGACTGACAGTGGATTGTGGTAAGCTTGACCAGCTGGTGACTCCAACTGCTCTTGCTGCACTGTCTTTTCATGCTCTCAGACATCGGCACTCCTGGTTCTTGGGCCTGTGGACTCAGACTTACACATCGGCTCCCCAGTTCCTCAGGACTTCAGACCTGGACTAAATTATACCACCAGCTTTCCTGGTTCTCCAGTTTTCAGAGAGCAGATCATGAGTCTTCTCAGCCTCCATCATCATGTAAGTCAATTCCTATAATACATCTGCTCTTATAATTACACATCTGTACATTTTTACCTCTATCTCTAAATCGAAATCCTACAGGTCCTGTTTCCCTGGAGAACCCTGACTAATGAGTTTACTAATTCAACGTTTGGAAACCTACACTAAGATAATTATCTCAAACATAGAGAACCAGTGTGAAGGAAGATGTTCATTATACTATCTGTATAGCTTTACCGCAGGGAAATTTGGGAAGTTTGATTGTAAACTTAACCGTATGATTGTGTTATAAAGATGTCAACACAGAGGCACCTGGGTGGCTCAGAAGGTTAAGCCTCTGACTGTAGGTTTCAGCTCAGGTCTTGGTCTCATGGTTTGTGGGTTTGAGCCCCGCCTCTGGCTCCACACTGACAGTATAGAGCCTGCCTGGGATTCTGTCTCCCTCCCTCTGTCTCTCTCTCTCTGCCTCTCCTCTGCTTGTACTCTCTCTCCCTCTCAAACGTAAATAGGGGCACCTGTGTGGCCCAGTTGGCTAAGCATCCAACTCTTGATTTCCACTCAGGTCATGATCTCACAGTTTGTGAGATGGAGCCCTGCATCGGGCTTCACGCTCAACAGTGTGGAGCCTGCTTGGAATTCTCTCTCCCTCTCTCTTTCTCTGTCCCTTCCCTGCTCACACTTTCTCTCTCTCTCACAGAATAAATAAACATTTAAATAAAATAAGTAAATAAACTTTAAAATGAATGAATGAATAAATAAAAATAAAGATATCAACACATAAATACGATGTCCCCAAACTAAAACTTTAGACCTTATGTTCTGTAAATTGTTAAATTCAGACATTCCCAATTTGTCTCGACTTAAAAATTAACATTTTTGCAGTTTCACCATAAACTTTTTATTAAAATATATTAGCAAATAGTCTTCTCTATTTTCTGCCATATTTGCTAACACATCTGGTTCCCTAGGACAACAGATGTGTTCCAAAGAAAACATAGGTCTTTCAGAACCAGACTGATTGTAATGAAAGACAAAATGTCACAAGATAAATTGCCCAAAGATACATGTGGGATATGTGGGGGAGACTTTCAGTTTTGCAGTAGAAAATTATGTGTTTACTCACTTATTTCAAAGTAAATCATAAAATTTCCTAAATAATTAAGTAGATTAAAAGAGACATTTTGCACCAGCAGAAAATGTCTCCACTCTGTTTATTCTGTGTTTATAAATCTGCTTAACCAAATAAATACATTTTGCTTAAATTGGAACTCAAAAATCTGTGAAATGACTTCGGATTGGAGAGCCTCATATTATCAGCCCTGAGTTAAACTCACTGTCACTCAGTTGAGGCAGCCTGAGCAAATGGACAGAGGACAGGAACCAGCACACTGCTTTCATGTTCCTGCCACCAACTGCATATGTGACCTTGAGTGAATCTGTCCACTCAGGGCCTCAGCTTCTACATGTGTAAAATGTAGCTTGAATTGGATTGAATGCTTCTTAATGCTCCTTCCAGTTCTGAAATTTTCTAGAGTTGCTGTAAGCTTTGTGCCATGTAGACCCTATACTACTTTCCGATAGCAGGTCACTCTCTGCCTTCCCAAAATGTTGCCAAGGGATGCAAGGATACGTCACTGTGGCGTGAGGCATAATCAAGAAACTTCCTGCTCTATCTCCCGGATAGGATGAATGAGAGACACTCAAACAAGGCTGTAAAGGAGGAAGGAGCACTATGCTCTTCAGACCAGTGTCAGTAGGGCTTATTCCTGCTTCTCTGAAACAGACCTGCCTTTGTGTCTGGGCCTTTGCTTCTCTGAGAACAAGTTCAGTGCAGATGGTATGATGCCTTGCTGTAGGTAAATGCTTCCCAAGTGTTTGCCTGATGAACCAACCTAGAGACAAAACATGTCTTCTGTTGGAGCCTGAAAAATGGCTTGCATCGCTCTACCCAGAGGGCCCTCTAGGGAGGAGTCTTGACAGAGGAGACATTCCCAGCTGCCAATCATCTATCATGGATTTAGGGCCCATGGTGCCCTAACCATGTGTAAGGATATTGGGATTCAGGAGAATAAAACAGGAATCCTACCTTCCAAAAATCAAAGGATTAATGAAAAAGAGAAGGTACTGAGAGGTGAAAGCTGATCAGAATGATAAGGAGTATAAAGGCTAGAGTAGCTCAGATGTGTAGGTCACTATGGTCCAGAGCATTTCAAGACTCCTCAGTGAAGGTAGTCTGGAGTAGGCCTGGGGTGGGATGATTTGGGATAGGCAGAAAGTAAGAAGCCAAGTATTCCTATGTGAAGTCTTACTGGCCCTCCATCTCCTGTAGGCCCAGAAAATTGCCCATTCCCTCTGTCATACTCAAAATGCTGGTCTTCAAACCCCAGACAAATAAACCTTCTGTCCCACCAGCCACCTACAAATGTCTCTTCTGAAGAACAGAAGATTTTTCTGGAAGAAAATGAGCTGAATAGGATGACTCTAGATGCAGTGTGATGGACCAGGTTGGTCACTGAGAAGTAGACATGTTCCACACATGACATGGAAGAATTAGGTTATGTTCTATAATGATTAAAATTAGTTTTGGCTCAAAGGCAAAAGCCTTATGACTCTCCCCTTGTGTCCACTGGGAGCACAGATTTATAAAATCTGGAAGAGAGGGGCCAGGCAAACCCACTGCAGAAGCAGGCCAGTGCTGTAAGGTTTCTTATCTTTACTGTCATTGTCAAAGAATTAGGGCTCCCAAAGCGTGTTTTCTAGATAACTGAAGTTAATCCTTCAGATTCCAGCAGTTTTTTCTTTGTGTTGTAGAAACTTAGCCAAATCTTCCAATAATACGTTACACATTTCCTCTGCACTTTTAAGAATGTTCTTAAAATGACGAATCTTCTTTAATGAGCATCTTCAATTTCATCTGCTGTTTACTTTGTTTCTTAGAAGTTACTGTTTTTAGGGGCACCTCAGTGGCTCAGTCAGTTAAGCGTCCGACTTCATCTCAGGTCAAGATCTCATGGTTTGTGAGGTTGAGCCCCGCATCGGGCTCTGTACTGACAGCTTGGAGCCTGGAGCCTGTTTCCGATTCTGTGTCATCCCCTCTCTCTCTGCCCCTCCCCGGCTTGTGCTCTCTCTATGTCTCTCAAAAAATAAATAAATGTAAAAAAAAAAATTTTTTTTTAAAAAGAAGTTACTGTTTTTAGAGACACAATATAAGAATCTTTATCAAAGCATTTGCAAAGAAAAAGTAAGAAGGCTTCAAATTGGGGCTGAAGTGGCTCTGAGTGATATTCATAAACTTTAAAGAATGGATTTTCGTTATATCTGTTTTCCTTTTCCTTTCTACCTGCCACTCAGTGTCCCACAGAAGACCAGTAGCTTGAGAAGAATTTCAGTAAAACTTGCTTTTGGTCATTATTCTAGGGAAGTTAAGTCCCTGGGAATAAGCTAGTTCTATGCCCCAGACTTCAATTTCTGACCGCCCCCCCAACACTGATCACATTTCCTGTGATATATATGCTTATAGAACTGTTCTTTACTTCAGAAAACTGTTTGTAATGGTGTGTCTATTTGTGATTATTTGACTAATGTTTGCATCTTCTAAAAGACTGTAAATCCCAGGAAGGTGGGGCCCATGACTGGTTTTGTTCACCATTACATCCCTAGAAACTAACCTAGTAAGTGCCGAATAATTTTGTGATGAATGACAGAAGGAACATGTGGCAAGTCCAGAGCCCCGATTTCTGGTTGTGTTGGTGCTGTCTTGTGTGATCTTGGATAGAGCATTATACATCCTCTGAGTCTCAGATACCACATTTGGAAGAGGGTCTTTAACAAATGGTCATAAAGGGTTCATCCACTCTAGACTTCTAATCTTTTTAAATACAAGAAAGGATAGAAGATGTCAAGATTAGAGGATAATCCAGTATGGAGCTGGAGGAGAGGCAGTGACAGGGGTGGCCAGGTGAGTATCCCTAGAACATGGCAGAAATGACTCTTTGGAGAAATGTGATCTCTCTGTGGCCATCTGGCCTTTGGGAAAATTATGAAGGGAAAAAGTTTCTCATTCCTGTTCCTACCTCCCACTTTGTCATCAAAATGATCGTTTGGGTGCTCTACTTCCCATGGTCAGGACTAGGGTGAGACAACAGAAGCATTTACTTTGGAAGCAAAATTTAAGGAAGCACCAAAAAGCTCAGTAATCAAGAAAATATTTTAATGTAACACTTCAAAATCTAAATTAGTGCAAAAATCCATGATGAACAAGATATCAAAATTTGGAGGCACCTGCTGGTTCAGTCAGTAGAGCATGTGACTCTTGATCTCAGGTTCATGAGTTTCAGCCCAACATTGGGCATAGAACTTACATTAAAAAAAGAAAACAAGACCCCATGTCGGGCTCTGTGCTGACAGCTCAGAGCCTGGAGCCTGCTTCTGATTCTGTGTCTTCCTCTCTCTGTGTTCACACTCTGTCTCTCTGTCTCTCTCAAAAATAAATAAACATTAAAAAAAATTTTTTTTTAAAGATATCAGGGGTGCCTTGGTGGCTCAGTTGGTTAAGTGTTGGAGTCTTGATCTTGGCTCAGGTCATGATCTCACAGTTTGTGGGACTGAGCCCCACATAGGACTCTGTACTGATGATGTAGAGACTGCTTGGGATTCTCTCTCTCCCTCTTTCTCTGCCCCTCCCCCATGCTCTTTCTCTCTCTCTCTCTCTCTCTCTCAAAATAAATAAATAAACTTTAAAAAAAAAGATATCAAGATTTTAAAAGTCATGATCAGTATTGTGTTTTTCTTTTGCCTCAGGTTCCAATATGGCTCACCTCAACACTTCCTCTGATTCTCATTTCCTCTCATTCTAATGAAACACAGGTGTGAGTGCACATAATGGAATGTGCAAGAGAAATACATTTGTGTTGGTTGCAACACTGTCCACTGGGGGGAATGTCAGGTGAGCACCCAGGGCTCAGGCCAGAGTTACAGCCATCCAAGAACTAGCAGGAAACCACTCATCTGCCCCTGCCCCTCAGAATGAGCCCTTGGAGGGACTGTTCCCAAAGGCCAAGAAAGAGGCTCTTGTACCAGCACAGCAATACTGTCCTCTCTTGAGACTGTTGCTATTCTGTACACACAAATGTCAGAGCCATATACAGGGTTTTCACATTTCCCCAGGTATCCATTCTACTCTGCAGACTGTAGACGGGATCCTGGCCATGAAGCAGTAAAATCCTTTACTTCCTGTCCCGCCAAACATCCCTGTCATAATAAAATCCACAGACAAACTTTACTGATCATTTTCTATCACTCTAGGAGCAAATGCGGGGAGAGGGAACAAAGTGAGCTATTTTTCTTAGCTGAGCAGTGAGAAAACATGATAAGTGGTGACAAGAAAAGATCTGTGTTCTGAGGGACATTTAATGATTCGTGAGGACCACCCCCTCTACCACCACTATCCCCCAAGGGGTGGTGTGGGTGAAGGAGGAGGCAGCTCATTAGTGCTGTTAGTCTGTCAGACTGCTGTCAGGACTGCAGTGACTATGGGGGCGGGGGGGGGGGGGGGGGAGAATGCCAAAGAAGGGACAGTTCTTACTTTAAACGAATGGAAAGGTATTGTTGAAATGAAGATCAATACTTTATTGTAAAAAATGATGGGAAGGGACCATTCTTTAACTGAATACCAATACTGCCTAATAGTCGTGGCCAGCCCAGACCCTGCAAACCTGATGATGTTGGGGAAAGCAGGCAGGGCTGACGTCCAATGATCCTGCAGTGCCACTGCTCCTGGTGCCTTGGCATCCCTGTACTCCATCTGCAGTCCCAACATCCATATTTAGTCATCTTCATTGGCCTTTGGTAAGACATTGAGGACTAAGTTTAACGATGATCTCTTATTTTATCCATTTTACTAGAAGATTCTTTTTTTTTTTTTTAATGTTTATTTTTGAGAGAGAGACAGAGCATGAATGGGGAAAGGGCAGAAAGAGAGGGAGACACAGAATCTGAAGCAGGCTCCAGGATCCAGGCTCTGAGGTGTCAGCACAGATCCTGATGTGTGGCTCAAACCTATGAACTGTGAGATCATGACCTGAGCCAAAATTGGATGCTTAACTGACTGAGCCACCCAGGTGCCCCAGAAGATTCTTAATTAATAAGAATTTTAAGGAATCATGGGGCACCTAGACACTCAGGTTGAGTGTCTGATTCTTGATATTGGCTCAGGTCATGATCTAGTGGGCATGAGATCAAGCCCCTTGTCATGCTCCAAGCTGACAGCACAGAGCCTGCTTGGGATTCTCTCTTTACCTCTCTATCCACCCTTACCCTGCTCATGATTGCTCTCAAAATAAATAAATAAACATTACAAAATAATTGTAAGGAATCTCTAAAGATAATATATCAGGCATTTGTAATAGACATTTGGTAGATATTCTGTGGCTGGAGATCCTATGAAGCACCTTGTTTTAATAGGTAGATATTCCACACCTGGAGATCCTGTGCAATACATCTTCCAAATCTGAGGATATCCACATACCAAATGGTGAGCTCAAAACAGTTGAACAGCCAAACTCTAAGGTTACCTAACTGGCTGGCTTCATCTCCACTGTATTTGCATTAGAAATACAGAAATGAGAAACTGAAAATATTCTCAGATGATAGAGCTTGCTTCATATATGGGGACCTGTCCTCTTGATATTCTCTCATTGGAATATTTTTCCCCAGATTTCTCTCAGCCTTGCCTCCTGTGGTAAGCAGAATAATTATCCCTCCACCCCATATGTCCACTTCTTAATGCCTACAATCTGTGAATATGTTAGATTTCATGGCAAGGGGAAATAAGGTTGCAGGTGGAATTAAGGTTGCTAAACAGGTGATTCTGTGATGGAGAGATTACCTGTATTATCTATATAGGCCCAATGCAATCAACAAAGGTCTTTATAAGTAGAAGAGGAAAGCAGAAAAGATAGATCCAGTGTGAGAAGGACAGTCTGATGTTGCCAGCTTTGAAGATGGAGGAATGGGGACACAAATCAAGGAATGTGGACAGCTGGAAAAGGCAAAAAAACTGATTCTCTCTTAGAACCTGTAGAAGGAATGCAGCCATAGCAACACCTACCATTTAGCCTAGGAAGACCTATTTTGGACTTCTGAGCTCAAAAACTGTATGATAATAAGTTTCTGTGTGTGTGTGTATGTGTGTGTTTTAAGCCACTGTTTGTGGTAGTTTTGACAGCAGCAATAGAAAACTAATACATCTCCTTATCCTAAGTTCAAATGTCATCTTCTTAAAGAGACATTTCTTAATATCTCACACCTGCTAAGGTATCTCACTACACACTTATTTTCATTTGATTATAATTATCTAAAGTTTTGGGGGTTTTTTTTGTTTTTTGGTTTTTTTTTTGAGAGGGAGACAGAGACAGAGCACCAGCAGGAGAGGGGCAGAGAGAGAGGGAGACACAGAATCCGAAGCAGGATCCAGGCTCTGAGCTGTCAGCACAGAGCTCGATTGCGGGGCTCGAACTCACACTGTGAGATTATTATGACCTGAGCCGAAGTGGGCCCTTAACGACTGAGCCACCCAGGAACCTCTGATTATAATTATCTAAAATTATTTTCTGTTTATTCCTCTTCCTTTTCACAAGAATGTAAATTCTAGGAGGGTGAAGACTTTGTTGCTCTTTTCACCTATGTATCTCCATTGCTTACGATACCACTACATGATAGACATCCAATAAATATTTGTTGCATGAATGCACCTTAAGCTAACGACCGTAACACTCTTGCCACTGCTGAATCACAACTAGAAGACACCTGTTAGAAGAGTCCCATGCCTGGGTAGGTCCTATGTTGCAAGAAACTGCTCAATAGAAAGCAGGAGTAGAAACATACCAAATGGGAATTAACAAATAAGCAATCAGTTGCTTAATTTTAGCTAATTTAGAAAGCTTGAAGACTAAGTACCATCTGTGGGCAACTGCAGCCTAATGAGTCCTCTGCCAAGAAGTAACCAGTTTGGGAAGACCAGAAAGGGGTGAAAAAATACATGATTAATTCAGGTTACCTACATATTCCGTAATCACAATATGTTGATGAATCAGTTCTCAAGTGGAAATTTTTAAGATTATCAGGTTTAGCTCAAAACTGAATTCGGATAATCTTTGAAATTTTGTCACTCTTAAATAGTTTGTTTAAAAGTTCCTTATTTAATAATTCCTAAAAAGACCCCCTCAGAAAGGGCTGGCAGCAGCCCAGTGGGGAAGGCTGTCTCCTTCGCCCTGCCCTGGGGTCAACACCCTGGAAAAGGCCTTCAGGAGATCGCCTAAGAGCCACGCCCAGATCCAAAGGCTCGCACCCGCCTCTGCACTGTAGACTCTGAGCAGTACAGAGCTGGGAGTAAATGTGGGGAGCGGCCAGAGGACTCTACGCTCAGCCAGCCAATGGCCAGGGAACGGGGGCGGGACCTCGGGATGTCCGGCCAATAGGAGCACAGCGGGGCAGAAGGGCGACCCCACCCCACGGCGGTGGGGGTTCGTAGCCCCAGCCCCCGGCTCGGGCAATGTGGGGCCCTCCGGGTGCCGAGGCGTGCGTGGCGGCGCTCGGAGGCGTGCTCTTTTTGCTGTTCTTCACGTTTGGGATCCGCCAGCTGCTGAAGCAGAGGCGGCCCACTGGCTTCCCTCCCGGGCCGTCGGGGCTGCCATTTATCGGCAACATCTACTCGCTGGCCGCCTCAGGCGAGCTGCCCCACGTCTACATGAGAAAGCAGAGCCAGGTGTACGGCGAGGTACAGCCCGACGGGCTACGGGCAGGGAGGGCCCGGGTCTACCTCCGGGGTGGACCTGACGGCGGCTCCCGGACCCGAGCTGTCGTCCCCAACCCTATGTGCAAGTGACTTGAGGGGAAACTCCGCCCAGCCAGAGTCCCCACCCTTCCAAAGCCCAGCGGGATCCATCTGGGCCAGGCCCCCAGCAAGGGCGCGGAGGTCGTGCTCCCACGCCTGCGCGGTGGAGCTCCGGCCTTTTTTCTTTCTTTTCTTTTCTTTTCTTTTCTTTTCTTTTCTTTTTTTTGGTCCTCTCGCGGGAGTTAGGCGTGTATTCGGTTCTACCCACGGATTCTTGCGAAAATGAGGCTTTCGAAGCGTAGGTCCAGGTTAATGTTTTTAACAGGAAGTTCCTGAATGTTTGCATCTGAGGATGCCTGGTCTAGGCGTCTGCTGGGGTGGGGGGGAGGGGGGTAAGAAAGCGCAGGTGAAGGCCCTTGGCCAAGATGCGCTCTCGAAAATTAATTGTGAAAGCGAATGAATTTATGACTAAAAATCGATGCGGAGGCCTACAGGGCAGAGTGAGCAGTGTCGCCCTGACCAGCCAGGAGCATCTTAGAAAACACTGAGCGAGGTGCCCTCTGGTAAACTCAGGACCCACCGCAGGGCCAACTTCCGGCCTCTCCCACTAACCATTTACAGTGTCTCCCACTGTCTAGAGAAGGAAAGTTTGGCACAGAAATGCTGAGTGACTTGCAGACAGCAGCTAGGCCCCTCCATGCAGGGGACAAGGCCGGGAATCAAGCTTGTGATTGGAAAGGTGTCCTGACCCCAGAAGGAGACAAGTTTCCAGAGCATTGGCCCTGGCTGAGCTCGCCTGTTATGTTTCGAATCCATCCATTCCTATGCAGCAGGAAGCTAGGCTGTGTGCCAGGTGCTGGAGATGTGGTGAGGAAGGCAGACACGGCCCGATTTCAGGGAGTTCGAGCCCACTGAGAGAGCAAATCTAGGTATCGACCACAAATTGTGAATGCTTAAAAGGAAAAGTAGAGTATTGCTGTTTGGCAATTGTGGTATTTCAGGTTGGGGCTTAAAACCTTATCTGAACCAGTGTTTACAAGAATTACCCTGGATTTTGGTACCTCGGTAACCGTTAACTTTGTTAAAGGGTAAGTGGATTTAGGTAAGTTCTCCAGGAGTTGAGTGTATTTCTGTGATTTCCATTGAGTGTATATGAGCTCTGGTATGTGGGTACAAAGCATCATGAATTCTTTTTTTTTTTTTTTTTAAACTATTTATTTATTTAGAGAGAAGGAAAGAATCCCAAGCACACTCTACACTGTCAGTGCAGAGCCCATTGAGATCATGATCTGAACCAAAACCAAGAGTCAGACACTCAACCAGGCACCCCTATTCTAGAGAAATCATAAGATGTGAAAGGAGGCATGAGCCTAGCAGTTGAGTCCTCTTTTGTCAGATAAAACTGGACTTTTTCCTCTCTGAATTTTAATTTTTCCTCTTGTGTAATGAGAATAATGACTAGAAACAGTTAACTGCTTCTCAAATGTTCTTGGTTATAAATTGCAGAACAATTTATTAGGTCTACAACATAAAAAGTATATTTAAGCTAATTATGTGAAACACTGTCTTGCAGAATAAGAAGTTGTTTTTCATATATAAATATTTGAACTGATAGGATCATTGTATTTACAATGAACATTCTTTTCCAGAAGGGGGTAACCTGAGTTTCCTATCAAAATAGATTACAAATTATACAAGACTTCATTTTGGGATAAGTAGATCTGGTTCAATGGATTTAAGAATTTGGCATGAGTAATTCGTTTTATTGCTGTTACGACTGTTTGAGGTGACCATGGTTCTTTACAAAGAGGGCAATTTACTGGAGGTGATAAAATCAAGTAGTGCTGTTAAGTACAGGAAGAACAGAGGAAGAGAGGAGAAAAAATGAAAAGGATGTATGCATTGAAGAGTAGATAACTGTTTGCCTGACTCTGCCCTTACACTTAAGTTGAAAACTACCTAACATATTGAAAACCACACCTAACATACTAATTCTTTCAGCTATGACAACATTTGATCCTTTTTTTTTAAGTTTATTTATTTGTTTTGAGACAGTGCGAGTGGGGGAGGGGCAGAGAGGTGGGGGACAGAGAATCCCAAGCCGGCTCCGCACTGTCAGCACAGAGCCTGACACGGCTCCACCTCACAGAACTGTGAGATCATGACCTGAGCTGAAACCCAAGAGTCAGACACTTAACTGACTGAGCCACCCAGGTGCCCCTGATTCTTTTTTTTTAAATTGTAGTTGACACACAATGTTAAATTTTAGGCATAAAGTGTAGTGATTTAGCAATTCTGTGCCCTGTGCTAGTCTCACCATAATGTGACTACCATCTGTTACCATGCATTGCTATTCTAGTACCATATTCCCTATGCTGTACCTTTTATTCTCATGACTTACTCATTCCATAACTGGCAGCTCGTACCTCCCACTCACCTTCACGCATTTTGTCCATCCCCTCATCCCCTCCCCTCTGGCAACCACCAGTTCTATGTATTTATGGGTCTGTTTCTGCTTTTGACTTTGTTTTTAGATTCTACATATAAGCAAAATCGTATATGTCTTTCTTAGCATAATAGCCTCTGTGTCCATTCATGTTGTCCCAGATGGCAAGATCTCATCTTTCTTATGGTTGAGTAATAATAATGTGTACATTATATCACATATTCATACTTTCATATATTGATGGACATTTAGGTTGCTTCCGTATCTTGGCCATCATAAATAGTGCTGTCATGAACATAGCAGTGCATGTATCTTTTTGAAACAGTGTTTTCAATTTCTTTGGACAAATACCCAATAGTGGAATTAGTGAATTGCATGCTATTTCTAATTCCGATTTTTTGAGGAACCTTCATACTGTTTTCCACAGTAGCTGCACCAATTTACATTCCCACTAACAGTGTACAGGGGTTCCTTTTTCTCCACGTCCTTACCAATATTTGTTATTTCTTGTCTTTTTGATACTAGCCATTCTGACAGGTATAAGGTGATATCTCATTGTGGTTTTGATATGCCATTTTCCTGATGATTAGTGATGTTGAGCATCTTTTCGTGTGTCTTATGACGTGTGTGTCTTATGTGGAAAAATGCCTATTTGAGTCCTCTGCCCATTTTTAATTGGATTATTTGTTTTACTGGTGTTGAGTTGTATAATTTCTTTATCTGTTTTGGATAGCAAACCCTTATGGGATATACAGTTTGCAGATACCTTCTCCCATTCAGTAGTTGCCTTTTCAGTTTTCTTTTTTTTAAATGGTTTCCTTTGCTGTTTACAAGTTTTTATTTTTTGATGTAATCCCAATAGTTTATTTTTGCTTTTGTTTCCCTTGCCTGAGGAACATATCTATAAATAAATTGCTAAGGGAAATAACCAAGTGAATACTCCCTATGTTCTCTTCTAGGATTTTTATGATTGTAGGACTCACATTCAGGCCTTTAATCTAGTTTGAGTTTATTTTTGTATATGGTGTGAGAAAGTGGTCCAGTTTCATTCTTTGCATATATTGGTCCGGTTTTCCCAACACCGTTTGTCTTTTTTCCCATTGAATGTGCTTGCCTCCTTTGTTGTAGGTTAATTTTATATTAATGGGTTTATTTCTAGGCTCTCTTTACTGTTCCATTAATCTGTGTGTCTGGGTTTTTTTTTTTTTTGCCAGGATCATAGTATTTTGATTATTATATCTTTGTAGTATATCTTGAAATCTGGGATTGTGATACCTCCAACTTTGTTTTTGTTTTTCAAGATTGCTTTGCCTATTTGGGGTCTTCTATAGTTCCTTACAAATTTTAGGATTATTTGTTCTAGTATTTCTAGTTCTGTGAAAAATGCTGTTGGTATTTTGATAGGGATTGCATTAAATCTTTAGATTGCTTTGGATGGTATGGACATTTAAACAGTATTGGTTCTTCCAGTCCATTAGCATGGAATATCTTTCCATTTGTTTGTGTCATCTTCAGTTTTTTTATAAGTGTTTTATAGATTTCAGAGTACAAGTTTTTCACCTCCTAGGTATTTTATTATTTTGGGTGCTATTATAAATGGAATTGTTTTATTAATTTCTTTTCCTGTTACTTCATTATTATGTATAGCAATGCAACAGATTTTTGTATATTGATTTTGTATCCTACAGCTTTACTTATGCATCTATTACTTCTAATAGTGTTTTGGTGGGGTCTTTAGATTTTCTATGTATAGTATCATGTCATCAACAAATAGTTTTACTTCTTCCTGCCAATTTTGGTAACTTTTATTATTTTTCTTGTTTGATTATTCTGGATAGGACCCCAGTACTATGTTGAATAAAAGTGGTGACAGTGGACATCCTTGTCTTGTTCCTGATCTTAGGGAAAAAACTCTTAATTTTTCACCATTGTGTATGATGTTAGCTGTGGGTTTGTTATATATGGACTCTATTATATTGAGATATGTTCCCTCTAGCTGAGAGTTTTCATTATGAACAGATGTTGAGTTTTTTCAGATGCTTTTTCTGCATCTGTTGAGATGATCATCTCATTTTATCCTTTATTTTGTTAATGTGGTGTATCACATTGATTGAGTTTCAAGTATGAAACAGCCTCGCATCCCCGGAATAAATTCCACTTGATCATTTTAATTAATTTTTAAATTTGGTTTGCTAATATTTTGTTGAAGATATTTGGTTCTGTGTTCATTGAGGTTATTCGCCTGTAGTTTGGGGTTTTGTGTGAGTGTTTGTGTGGTGTGTGTGTTTGTAGTGTCTTTGCTGTTATTATCAGGGTAATGTTGACCTTGTAGAATGTATTTGGAAGTTTTCTCTCCTCTTCTTTTTGGAACAATTTGAGGAGAATAAGTGTTAACTCTTATTTAAGTATTTGGTAGAATTCATTTGTGATGCCATCAGGTCCTAACTTGTTTGTTGGGAGTTTTTTGATTAGTCATTCAGTGTCATTATTAGTTTATTATTAGTCAAAATCAGTCTATTCAGATTTTCTTTTTGTTTTGGAAGATTATATGCTTCTAGAAATCTATTTCCTCTAGGTCGTCCAATTTGACATATAATTTTTCATAGTAGTCTCATAATCCTTTGTGTTTCTTTGAAGTTAGTTGTTACTTTCCTCTTTCATTACTGATTTTGTTTATTTGGGTCATCTTTTTTTCTTCATGAGTCTGGCTAAAGGCTTATCAGTTTTATTGATCTTCTCAAAGAACCAGCTCTTGTTCATTGATCTGTTGTTTTTTTTAAGTTTCTGTTTCACTTATTTCTGCTCTGATCTTTATTATTTACTTCCTTATACTGGTTTTGGTTTTTATTACTTATTTTTCCAGCTCATTTTGGTGTCAGATTAGGTTTTTTATTTGAGATTTGTCTTGCTTCTTGAGTAGGCCTATACTACTATAGTCTTCACTCTTAGAACAGCTTTTACTGCATTCCAAAGATTTTGGCCCATTGTGTTTTCATTTTCATTGGTCTCTATGTATTTTTTTTTATTTCCTCTTTGATTTCTTGGTTGACCCATTTATTGTTTGGTAGCATGTTATTTAACCTCCATGTATTTATGTTTAGGATCCTCCTATTCCACCATCTTCCTCAGAAGTCAAACCTACTTTGAACAGGTAGATTGGTTATCTCCATTTCATTTAGTTCTTTTTCTCACATTTTGTCTTATTCTTTCATTTGGATCATACTCTCCTGTCTTTTCATTTTGCTTGACTTTCTGCGTTTGTTTTTATGAATTAAATGAATAGATACTGCTCCTAAACATGGGTGGAGTGGTTGTGCCTGGCGATTTTGGCTGGATGGCTGGAACTGTGGCTGATGTGGGCTGGAGGTCCTGGGCACTCTGCTGGAATGACTGGAGCTGCAGTGGGCATGGGCCTGAATAGTCCAGGGGATCTTCACACAGAGGGCTCCCTGGCAGGACAGCTGGAACTGAAGAGGTTGTAAGCCAATGGGCTCCTGGGGCTCTCCACACAGAGAGCACCCTGGCAGGACAGCTGAAGGTGAAGTAGGTGAAAGCAGGGATGGATGGGTGTCCCAGGGGGATCCCAGGACCCTGTGAGCAGGGGGTGCCCTGGCAGGGTGGCTAGAGCCGAGGCAGACATGCACAAGGAGGTCCTTGGGCCCTCTGCATCAGGGGTACCCTGGCAAGTCATCTGGAGCTGAAATGGTGTGGGCCTGGAGTATTCCAGGGTGCTTTGCACCTGTCACATTGGTGAGACAGCTGACTAGGGGTATCTTGGTGTGTGCTGTGCTGGGGCCTCCTTGTTGGGATGGCTTGGGCTGGTGTGGGCTAGGGGCCCAGTGCTCACTGAGGCTGCAGGCTGGCTATGGTGCCCAGCCCCTGCTCCTTTCTATGCTGTCAAGGTGGAGAAGAAATGTAAACCATGGCACTAGCCATTCCTGATTGGGCAGATTTCCAGCAGCTCCCCTGTCATTTGGCAGGGTTATAGGGCTAGTTTATTTATATTCTAGTTGCCCTTTTAAACCATGGGTTGTTGTTTGTTTTTTTTTTTGTCTGTGCCCCAGACAGGCAAGTCTGCTCTCAGCCCCTTAGTACTGTCCCTCCCCACCAAAATTCACAGCATTGGGGGTGGGGATTCCCTTTGTTATTGTGTCTCCATCTCTCTTGTCATTCTTTATGTGGTCGTCTTTTGTTGTATAGAAGCTGTTTTGGGATGGGGGGTGGGGGTGGCGCCTGGGTAGCTCAGTTGGTTGGGCATCCAGCTCTAGATTTCAGCTCAGGTCATGATCCTAGGGTCATGGGATTGAGCCCTATATAGGTCTCTGCACTGAGCATGGAGCCTGCTTGAGATTTTCTCTCTTTCTCTCTCCTTCTGCCCCTCTCTCCCATGTGCACGCTCTCTCGCTCTCTCTCTCTCTCTCTCATTCTCACTAAAATAAAAAAAAAGAAAAAGCTACTTAGTTCTTCAGGAGGAATTGCTTTATAAATAGGTGTAGATTTGCTGTGGTTTTGGAGGAGGGGAGTTCCAGGTCTTCCTATATCTTTGTCTTGGACCCTCCTTGGCAACATTTGATCTTTATCTTAGTTGTGAAACATCCTAAAGGTCTCTCATTGCATTACTGGTATTTTGCAATTCTGATGAAGTCTTACCATTAGTACAAGTTGTTAAATACTATACCTTTTTTGAAAGTAGGAGGAGACTATTATCTCTTACACTTCTGAGAGGCTGTGCAAGTTGTTTATAGGGCTTATTTGTAAATAGAATCTTATTTTTCCACTCTCTTCTTAATTTGGAGATGTGTGCTCACAGAAAAAGCCTGGACTTGAAAACTGCGTATGAGAAATGACAGTCACCTCAAGTGACACTTACTTTTATGTAATCTGTGAATTCAGTTCTTTTTTTATAAATCTTGAAGGGAAAATAACCAGTACTGGGGTCTCATACATTCATTTTAAAGGTAATCTTAAATGGAAATATACCACATCAAGAAGTATCATTTCCTTGGCGATTCACTCTGAATGTGTAAGCTTCTGCAGTGACTTTACTCTTAATCCAAATTTTGAGAAGCATTTCTTAGCTAGCAAAGGTAGTAAAAGTATTTTTTACAGATTATTTTCAAGTAATGAACGTAAGGACCATAAAACAATTCCTTACTTTAAGACAAGTAGATTTGGCTGCTTATTGACATATTTACACAGAAAGCATTTATTGAGACTTTCATGCAAGGCACTGTGTGAGATTCTTTGGAAGGTTCAGAAGATGAAAGATGAAATCCCTGATTCTGTGGAGTTTATAATTTAGGAGGCAATCAGGAGACAAGAACATTCCTGGTTTCTGGTTCAAGGTAGTATTAAGTAAGTGCCACAGAGGTATCTCAGCTTGTGCTGTGGTGGTTCAGAGGAGAGAAAGAGGGAGAGTGCACCAAGAAAGGCTTCAGTGGGGGTGTTCCCTAACGACTTGGTATGGTTTGAACAGTATGGCAGTGATGGGAGGCATCTCAAATGAGAAGACAACCCAAGCAGATGTGGAAAAGTGTGTGGCAATCATGTTTCATCAATGACACTTTCACATACCTCTCCTCCTAGTCCTTCACCCATGATATTGTATAATAGTGTGCATAAATGTATGTCTCTACCGCCAGTCATTAATTCAACATATATTTAACAATTGTCAGCCTCTGCTCTGTACTGTCCTGGGGTGAAGATAATAGTAGCAAACACAACTGTTTTTTGTTTTTTGTTGTTTTTTTTTTTTAATTTTTATTTTTTTAATTTTTTTTTAACATTTATTTGAAAATTTATACTTTGAAATGAAAATGCTGTGCAACTTAATTGTGTCATCCATAGGGTGGTTATGAAATTTCTTTTTATTTTTATTTTTTTTCAATATATGAAATTTATTGTCAAATTGGTTTCCATACAACACCCAGTGCTCATCCCAACAGGTGCCCTCCTCAATGCCCATCACCCACTTTCCCCTCTCCCCCAGTCCTCCATCAACCCTCAGGTTGTTCTCAGTATTTTAGAGTCCCTTATGGTTTGCCTCCTTCCCTCTCTGTAACTTTTTCCCCCCTTCCCCTCCCCCCTGGTCTTCTGTTAAGTTTCTCAGGATCCACATATGAGTGAAAACATATGGTATCTGTCTTTCTCTGTATGGCTTATTTCACTTAGCATAACACTCTCCAGTTCCATCCATGTTGCTACAAAGGACCATATTTCATTCTTTCTCGTTGCCACGTAGTACTCCATTGTGTATATAAACCACAATTTCTTTATCCATCAGTTGATGGACATTTAGGCTCTTTCCATAATTTGGCTATCGTTGAGAGTGCAAACACAACTGTTAAAAATCCCTGCCCTAGTGTAGCTTACATTCTCCTGGGGGCTGAGCGGAGGGGGGGAGATGGGCAATATAAATACAATAAGTGAAGTAAATAATATGCTGGAGTACAGAGTATGAAATAAACTAAATTAAGGCAAGAGAGAGGAAGAATGCTAAGGGATGAAATTTTAACTGGGTTAGAGCAGGCCTCACTGCAAAAAAGAAGGCCTTTGAGCAAAAGCTTAAACTATAAGAATAACCAGGGAAAGAACATTCCAGGCCAAGAGAACACTTACAAAGGCCATGAAGTGGGAGTATGCCATGTCAAGAATCACCTATTACGAGACAAGTTGAGAGGCTGTTATGATAACATAGGGAGAAAATGAAGATGGCTTAGAGTGTCAGTGATGGAAGGGTAAGAAATTATCATACACTGTTTATATTCTGAAAATAGAAACAACATGGCTACTAAGAAGTGACGTGGGGCTGGAAAGAAAAATAAGAGTCTACCTGGGCAGCTCATGGGCAACTTGGGTCCTGAAGAGCTGGAAGGGTGGATGGAGTGGTCATTAACTGAGACAGTGAAAAATTGTGGGTAGAGCTGGTTTGTAGGGAAGGGAAGAAACTTAAAGTTCATAGACTAACTTCTAGATGAGAAGGAAAGTGTTTCACAAACCTTTATCAAAAATCCTTGAAAACAGCATATAACAGAATAGTTCAAATAACAGTTCAGATAACAAATTCCCCAGTTTTACCCTCAAATAGGGGACCACATTTTTGAGGAAAAGTGGATTGTGTAACAGTCTTCTCAAGCCATGGCTCCTCCTTGGTTTTTATAATCCATAGTGTCCACACCTGATAGATGGCTGTACCCTGCACTATGACCCTCATGTTTGTTCTCCCTCCCTATTAAGACACTTTTCAATCGCAGGGTTTTCTACCATCCTGTGAAATCACCAGTCTGCTTTTTTTCCTATTTTCTAATGCCATTCTTTCATGCTGTGATACTGTGATTTATAATAAGAAATATATATTTGGTCTTTGTCCCTTTCCTGGAATATACTTCCTAAAGTCCTTGGAATTTCCTAAGTGATTAAGGTGTCTTTTGTTATTCTTAACAAGCCCCTTTCAACCACATGGGAGTTTATGCTAATGAAGTAATTTTTTGGAAAGATCCTAAAATGGGAGTTTATTACCAGGAGAAACAAGCCTGATTAGAGGGTTGGAACTTTCAGTCACGCCTCCACTACCTCTGGGGAAGGCAGAGGGCCTAGAAGTTGATTCCATCACCAATAGCCCATGTTAATCATGTCTAGGTAATAAGGCCTCCATAAAAATGCCTGAATTACAGAGTTCAGAGAGCTTCCATGTTGGTGAACAGGTGGAGGTGAGCAGAAGATGGATAGCATGCCTGGGGAGAGCATGGAAGCTCCACTCCCCTTACCCCATACCTTGCCCTATGTGTGTCTTCCACGTGGCTGTTATGTCCTTCTATAATAGGCCGAGTTATGTCCTTCTATAATAAACCATTCATCTAGTAAGTAAAATATTTTCCTGAATTCTGTGAGCCACTCTAGCATATTAATCAAACCCAAGGAGGAGGTCGTGGGAGCCTCTGACTTAATAGCCTTTTGGTCAGAAGCACAGGACTTGGGATGGGCACCTGAAGTGGAGACAGGCAGCAGTCTTGTGGGACTGAGCCCTTAACTTGTGGGATCTGACACTATCTCCAGGTGGATAGTGTCAGAATTGGGTTAAATTCTAGGACACTCGGTTGGTGTCCCAGAATTGCTGAGGTGTGGAAAACCCTCACGTCTGGTTGTCACAGTGTTATAGGAGAGTATTGGGAATAGAGGAGGCACACAGGAGGTGTTTTTTCCTTTATAGCTGTTAAAATTACACTGCTGGGAAATGACTTCAAGATCATTCCATTACTGCTTTGGGAGCCGAAAGAGTCCCACCTTTTGCTCAGCCGGTAGCCGTTCCCTTTGCGCTGAAACTCTCACACTGCCACTTTTGACTGATACCACTGCTTGTCACACACAGTCCATGCTACTTCCCCAGGGTTCTAGTGTTCCTGCTGCTCAGTTGGCAGAACCTATCCTGTGCCAAAGACTCTGTTGCTCAGTTGGTTGCTTCTGTTACAATTTGGAGATTATTTGGAGGTTTCATCACTTTTTTTTTTTTCCCAGTAATTACTTCCGTTGAACTTATGTTCTCTGCTAAACCTCCTGGGTTTTTTGTTTGTTTGTTTGTTTGTTTTGTTTTTTACGAAGTCGTGTGAACCATGGTTAAATCTGCTGTACTTATTTGCACCGAGATGAGGCTTGACTAAGTATTTTGGTTCTAAAATGCTCTCAGCCAAGCCCTGAGAGGATGAAGATAAGCGATCTTTGCACCCCACTGATAAAGTAGCATTGCTCCCTCGCTGGACTAGTCTCTTATTGTGGACTAGCTAGACTACAGAGGTGTTTCATTGTACATGAACCTGAGGTGAAGCACCTGAGGAACTCCAGCAAGGAAAGGATGGCTATTCTGTCTTGCCTTCCCCTTAGCTGAGCGGCATCCACCTGTGCCTATGTGGTAAAGGCCTTTTCTCCAAGGTCACATTCCCTGAGAGGACCTCCTTGTTGACTTCATGGAATTCAGGGACCCAAATACAAATGAGCCTAGTTATAATATGTTCATATTTCAAAGTTATCTCTCAAGTAACCCCGTCCCCTACCTAAGGTTGGAGTAATAAATAATATGTAGATGGTGTTGCTTCCTCATTTATCTTGGAAATAAAAAGAGATCCCTAGATATCATTGAAGGTATTAAGTTGGAATGAATCTTAAAAGAGCATCTAAATCAAGTACCATGTTTTCTCGGGCAACCCTGAAGCCCAAAAAGGTTAAGCGTTCTGCCCAGGGTCCTACATTTGTTTAATGACAAAGCTTAAACTAAAACCCAGGCTTCAGGAGCCCAGTACTCTTTTCATTACACCATTTATAAGATTATGTCTCCAGGCACTGACTCGGTAATGAAATCATAGTGTTTGATACGCCTTGTAGAGAGAAGGCATTCAAACCATTGTCAGTTGAGTAAAAGATCGTTCTGTTTTCAGGGAAGTAACAAATGCTGGGAGAGCTGGACTTAGCACATGTGGATTTCCATGGTTATATTGGTCCATACATTTTGCCATTTACATGTTGTTGTTCTCTTCTTCTTTAAGATCTTCAGTTTAGATCTTGGAGGAATATCAACTGTGGTTTTAAATGGCTATGATGTAGTAAAAGAATGCCTTGTTCATCAAAGTGAGATTTTTGCAGACAGACCATGCCTTCCTTTATTCATGAAGATGACAAAAATGGGAGGTATGTGTATTTTCACTTGTTTAGTGATTTACTATTTTAAATTACATTCCTTATTCTATGTAAATTTAGTACATAGAGTTTGGATTCTGTTGTACTGAAAAACAGGAAATAATCAGTTAATTTAGGTTATAGAACCTCGTATTTGAAGACCTTTCAGGTCTGACAGCCATATTTTAGACCAATTCATGCTAATTCTATTGTAGTAATCCAGTCTGTAATATTATAAATAATGTTTTAAAGAATTAACATTTAATAATATCTTCAAGTTTTGTGAAACAGGTTAGGAATACACATATGTGCATGCACACTTGAATCAAAAGTATTTTTTAAAGCCTGTCTTGAATACTTGATGACATTTTTACTATCATTTTGCTTCTAGAATATGAAGCAGGCTTTCTTAACTACATATGTAGTTAATGACATGTAAATGAAGAATTGTGGGATTTGTGTAAAGGACTAGCTTCTGTTTGATTTAGTGTTGATCAGTGTTGGGTGATTCCATATTCAACAAGAGAGAAAGGCTGAAAATTAATAGATTGGTGAGCAGAAAGCCTAAACTAGAATGTTGAAGTCAGATACAGTGGTTTTAATACTTAATAGTCTAAGAGTTATACAATAATGGTGTCCAATATTCTCTAGTTTAATGAGAGCGTCACACTTAATTTCAAAGAAAAATGTAACAATATTTTGCTTACATAGACTAAAAATAAAGACATTGAAAAGAAAATAAAAATTAACCATATATTAAATCTCAAAACAAAAAAACTAATGCAAAGAAAATACCAGTTGTAAAGGACAAATTCTCAGGCCAGAGTACAATGATATTTGAAAGCAATAAAATAAATAAAACACAAATATCCAGCCTCTTAAATACTCTTCTCAATAATAATTAGGCCAAAGAAGAAATTATACCACAATCATAATAGGAGACCTTTAAAGAAATTGTGAAAATGAAAGATGATGTTAGCAGAGCAGTATTTGGGATAAAGTATAATACTATATATTTTTCAAAGCTATAGATTTATAGTTTGGACTGTTTTTATTATAAAGAAAGTTAAAATAAGCATTCAACTTGATGTGTCCAAAAAACAGGAAGACAAACAGAAGTAGAAAATTATGTGTTATTTTAAGATACATATGCACTGAATTTGAAACTGGGAAATGAGAGCCACCATTAGCCCACTCTTTGAGTGAAAGTTGCCCGGTAGGTGGGCTCAGCCTACGCTTGGCCAGTGTAGAGTTATAACAAGGCTCCTCTGAACCTTTTTGTACATGTGTCTCATATGCATACATCTCTCTGGGGCTTGCTTTCATCCCAGTGCCTTTGCACTAGCTGTTCCCTCTAGAGCAGTGATCTTTCCCTGGATATCTGCTTGGCTCACTCTCTCGTGTCCTATATCTTTACTTATGTCACTTTCTCAGTGAGGCTTTCCCTGACCACCCTGTGTCTCCATCTTTGCTGTATAATTTGTTTGTTTGCCTCTCCTCACTAGTATGTAAGATCCAGAGGAGTAGGGATCTCTGCCTCTTCCATTTACTGCTAGGTCTGTTACCTAGCACACTGCCTGGAACACAGTAGGTCTCTATAAATACATGTTGAATGAGTATTTGCTGAATGAATAGTCATCTGGAAATATAGAAAAGACAACTATGGGAACGTAAGATTATTACATAGCACTTCAGACCCCTTATGTATGGTTAATGTTATTATAAGCTCCAAATTCAAAAACTATTGCTGAAATGTAAATTTCATAGGTACCTCATGTACAGGAGAATGTGACATTTTTGTATTAGGTACATGTATGTACCAGTTATGAATGAAATTTTAAATAAAGCACATGTTACATAAATGTATATGCTAAAGATGTTTTCCTCTTGATAGGCAACTTATTTTTTTTAACTTTTTGCAAATCACCTTTTAAATTCAAGTATAATTAACTACAGTTATTTTATAACTACAGTGTTATATTAGTTTCAGGTGTACAATATAGTGATTCAACAATTCTGTACATTACTCAGTGCTCATCATCATAAGTGTACTCTTAATCCCCTTCACCTATTTCACCCATCCCTCCCACCCACCTCCCCTCTGGCATCCACCAGTTTGTTCTCCATATTTTAGAGTCTGTTTTATTGTGTGTCTCTTTTTTCTTTGTTTTGTTTCTTAAATTCTACATATGAGTGAAATCATATGGTATTTGTCTTTCTCAGACTGACTTATTTTACTTTCATAATACCCTCTAGATCCATCCATGTTGTTGCAAATGGCAAGATTTCATTCATTTTTTTTTTATGGCTGATTATATTCCCTTGTATATACCACATCTTCTTTATCCATTTATCCATCAGTGGACACGTGGGTTACTTCCATATCTTGGCTATTGTAAATACTACAGTAAATGTAGGGGTGCATCTTGATAGTTAAGTTAAAGGGAATATGTTCCATAGTAGCAACATGAGAAGAGCAGAGTATACTGTGAAGACTGAAATTTTAAGGCAAGCAATATCAACATTGGAAGTTTGAGTTTCATGTTTGCCCTCTGTCCCTCTGTCTTCATTTGGGCTGCTTTAATAAAAACACCATATAGACTTAGTATCATAAACAACAAACATTTATTCTCACAGGTCTGGAGGCTGGGAAATCCAAGATCAAGGTGCCAGGAGATCTGGTGTCTGGGAAGAGCCTGCTTCCTGACTTATAGACAGATGCCTTCTCCCTGTATTCTCGCATAGCTGAGAACAATCATCTCTTCTTGTGTTTCTTGTAAGGGCACTAATCCAGTTCATGAGGCTCCACCCTCATGACCTCATCACCTCCCCAAAGGCCCAACCTCCTAATACCATCACACTGGGGGTTAGGCTTCAACATACGGATTTTGTGGGGACACAAACATTCAGTTCTTGGTATCCTCCTTTAGGCTTGAGTATTTCCACCACATTGACGCCTCATTCAGCTTTCCTTGGCCTCTTCAAGAGTTACCTTGTGTAACATATGCTTTTAACAGGAGGATGTCTGTATTCTAAAACCTAGACTCTTAATGCAGAAGATTCCTAATCCTTGAGGGATGATTTTCAGCTGTTTGTTTAGTCCAAGATAAAATTTTGCCCATGGAACATGCAGTCATTTGTCGTTTATAGATGAGGGGTATAGTAATAGTTAGAGAATACAGGTCTAGTTCACCCAGGATGAATTACATAAGACTGTCCAGTTTCATGTGGTGGGAGAATTACAGGTCTTTTCTGCCTGTCCCCAGATAAAAAGTAGACAAGCTTTATATGTTGACAGTATTCTGTGGCTAATGAGTAGCAGAGAACAGGGCTTAAAACCACTAGGTTTATAGAAAGAGAATTTGGAGTAGAATGACTGACCACCCTTTTTTACTCCATAGCGTTTTCAGGTGTTAGATACAGGAATGTTGGAATGATCAAATTTTTTAATACTTTTGTTTTTTCAGGCTTACTTAATTCCAGATATGGTCGAGGATGGATTGATCACAGAAGATTAGCTGTAAATAGCTTTCGCTATTTTGGATATGGTCAAAAGTCTTTTGAATCTAAAATCTTAGAAGAAACCAAATTTTTTATTGATGTTATTGAAACATACAAAGGTAGACCTTTTGACTTGAAACAATTAATAACAAATGCTGTTTCAAACATAACCAATCTGATCATTTTTGGAGAACGATTCACTTATGAAGACACTGATTTTCAGCACATGATTGAGTTATTCAGTGAAAATGTGGAACTGGCTGCCAGTGCCTCTGTCTTCCTGTATAATGCCTTTCCGTGGATTGGCATCTTACCTTTTGGAAAACATCAACAGCTATTTAGAAATGCAGCTGTGGTCTATGATTTTCTCTCCAGGCTTATTGAAAAAGCTTCCATCAACAGAAAGCCTCAGTTACCTCAGCATTTCGTTGATGCTTATTTGGATGAGATGGATCAAGGTAAAAATGACCCATCATCTACTTTCTCCAGAGAAAATCTTATTTTTTCCGTGGGTGAACTCATCATTGCTGGAACTGAAACTACAACCAATGTGCTACGGTGGGCAATTCTTTTCATGGCCCTTTATCCTAACATTCAAGGTGAGGATTCTGTTGACCATATAGGGCTGTCCTTACATTTAGGACTCACACATGTCTTAGAGTCTTTGGCTGTGTACAAAGCATTTTATTTGGGAATTTCTCCTGTACTAGCCGAGAAGAAAAATATTTAGTAGTTGTAAAGAGTTTCACACATCTGTTCTCCCAAGTCATGTAAAAACCTCAGATAGGTCTTATTACACCTATTTTGTAAATGAGGGAAAAGGCTAAATGGCTGCCTTGCCCAAGTTCAGCCACTAGAAGTGGCAGAGCTGGAACCTGAACGCCAGTTTCTTCAAGTCAAATTTTATGTTTCACTATTTCCCTGGCTGAGAGTGATGTTATTCCAATTGTAGGGTTGTTTAATTTTTATTTGTCTTACTTTCGATTGTTAATTTTTTATTACTTTTAGTGTGTTTTTCACAACAAAGTTACTCAGAGCATTGGTTTCTCGTAGCACACAATATATGGCATATGGTCAAATAGAACTCCCAGATGATGAAAAATCTGAACCTGGTTGTCCCCATACCCTGTTGACTTATTATAGGTTATCCTTTGTTTTGTCCCAAAGAGAAATTACTTTGGCTATAATTCTAAGAATTGCATAATAACTTGAACACTTTTCCTCTGACAGGACAAGTTCAGAAAGAGATCGATTTAATTATGGGACCCACTGGGAAGCCTTCTTGGGATGACAAATGCAAAATGCCTTATACCGAGGCAGTTTTGCATGAAGTTTTAAGATTCTGTAATATAGTGCCATTAGGGATTTTCCACGCAACCTCTGAAGATGCAGTCGTACGTGGTTATTCCATTCCTAAAGGCACGACAGTAATTACCAATCTTTATTCTGTACACTTTGATGAAAAGTACTGGAGAAACCCAGAAATATTCTATCCCGAGCGTTTTCTGGACAGCAGTGGCTATTTTGCCAAGAAAGAAGCTTTGGTTCCTTTTTCCTTGGGTAAGAGAACTTTCACAGGGGCATAACTTCAGGACAGAGTGTAATGATGGTTGCTCACGTATGACATCTTAATCTGAAGCATTCCATTGTAGAATTAAAGATTCCAACACCAGAAACACAACATCGATTCTCACAGGAGAGAATGGTTTAATTAGAAGTCATTTACACCTGTTTCTACTCAACGCTTAATTTTGTAACTAGAAAGAAACTGTTGAGAAGCTCTGGCTTCTTCTGAAACTTTTTTGCTTGTGGATTTTGGCTTGTAAGCAAAACTTACAGAGCTAGAAGTCCGTAACAGGTAGCTTGAGAAACTGAGACCCAGGGGAAGAGATGACACCATAATTTGAAGTAAAATGAGAACACAGCTCTCTTGGCTCCTAGTTTATTATACCTCATCTCCAAAAATATGGCTTCTGCTGTGAAAAAATACACAGATCACAAGATCCATGGAAAATGGACTGAAAACTCTTCCTTTAATTGAGGAAGGGTTAACATTCAGTCATTTGAAATGAAATGAGTTTCTCCTGGATCTAGAGAACAAAATGTCATACCTCAAATTCAGTCTTTCATGGTGTATCTTGGGCTGTGTTGCAACATGAAAGGGAAGTGTGGAAGGGGATTCATAAGCTTACAGAAGTCCATGATCTGACAGAAGGTAAAGAAATGGGCTCTGAGAACTGAAGGGCCAATTTTTTATTCCTTTTAATAAACATAACTTTCTTTAAATTCCAGATTTCCTTAACGGTACCCACATATTAGATACAAATTTTGGTAAATATTGTGGATTTTTTTTAATGTTTATTTAATTTTGAGAGCGAGAGAGAGAGCGCGAGCAGGGGAGGGGCAGAGAGAGATGGAGACACGGAATCTGAAGCAGGCTCCAGGCTCTGAGCTGTCAGCACAGAGCCTGGCGAGGGGCTCGAACTCACTGAGGCTAAAGTGGGACGCTTAACCAACTGAGCCACCCAGGCACCCCAATATTGTGGAGTTTTAAAAAAATATGTTTTGTTGTTTTGTTTTGCTTTGTTTTGTTTTTAGGGAGAAGACACTGTCTTGGAGAACAGCTGGCTCGGATGGAAATGTTCCTGTTTTTTACAACATTGCTTCAGAGGTTTCACCTGCATTTTCCACATGAACTGGTTCCAGATCTGAAGCCCAGATTAGGCATGACATTGCAACCCCAGCCCTACCTCATCTGTGCAGAAAGGCGCTGAAAGTGCATGGATGTTTTCTGGGAAAAGGCTATCTGGTTGCCTTTTACCTCTGAACCTTGTTTATCTAATCAGTGTGTGCGTTTGGACAAAAATCACAGCATCATAAAGCCAAATGAACACAGGTGTGTCTTTGAAAACAGTACTAAAGCAATAATAAGCATTAGCTATGTTTTTTTTAAGCTTTTATGACTTCTAAGGCAGAATTATCTGTGGAGGAAAACAAAGGTGCAAATGACAGGTGTTGCTTAAGTAAGAAGGGCTGTGGATGCCCTAAGCAGAGCCTGACTTTTCAGCCTCTTGTTGAACACCACGTACTTCTCATCCTTTCTTAACTCCATCTTGCTCTGGTCCTGGGGTCCCTGTTTCCAAATGCCAATGCCAGCCCCCTTCTGATTAGGTATCATCATTAATGGGTAGTGTGGTATGCGTCCAGTTTAATAGGGGACTAAAGGAGAAATTAGAACCCAAATAAAGGAGTTTGGAGTACAGAGGTATTTTAGACATGGTGGCAGATAATAGAAGAAATATCTACATATTTTAGAACCTGCGAATGCTTTCAAGTCTTGCTCCCTACTATACCTTCATAAGAATTGTGTCATCTCCTTATAAATGAGGGTCCCTGTGACCCCTGAGTATTCATCCTCATAGCATCAGTTCCGTAGAAGGAAATTGCAATAATGTAATTACAATAAAAATGACCCCCAGAAAGTGATTATTAATTCTTCACAGGCACAGACATTTTTCCTAGTACCACTCTTTTCCTAAACCAGGCACAGGTCCCAAAGATTGAATCATTTTACTTGTAGAGGTCTCTTGTCATTTCCTTGGATTACTGTATTTTCCTGAAGATAATACTATATAAATCCAAAAAAAAAAAAACATGCTTTAGAGTCAGGGTAAATGTATACATTGGGACACTTCAGAGTGATGGGCTTCTGTTAATAATGATGCCAGGAAAATGTGTGAACTGACTGTCCTGATCAAACTGCTCTGTGTATCTACCCGTATATAGTTTTTTAACAAGATTTCTTCCAAGATTATACATCAAGGATTTCTGCTCGTATAACTTGGCTCATGAGTACTTGCAGCCTTGTATGTATATATACAACAATGACTTCTGTTAAGAATATGAATTTAGGGGTGCCTCAGTGGCTCAGTTGGTTAAGCGTCTGACTCCTGATCTCAGCACAGGTATTGATCTCAGGGTCGTGAGACTGAGCCCTACATTGCTCTGTGCTGGGCGTGGAGCCTACTTAAAAGAAAAAAAAGAGAGAATATGAATTTAACCTTAGTAACTTCATCTGTTGAATATTTCCAAGTGTGATGAATCAGGTGTCTTTGCCTTTCTGGCTTATTAAGATGTTTCTGGTTGCAGGAGGGAAAAAGTCCTGGGTAGATACACTTCAATGGGACATTTGGAGGTAGTATGGCAGTTTTATGGTGAGTATGTCCTACATGCTCCATACTACAAAGATCTGCTTGCTCACATCCCTCGATTTGGCTTCCCAGATGGCATCAGCTTTATCTTAAGGCAGACTCGTGGAAGTACATGTGCTTTGTTCTCCTCCTTGTAGAGACATGGGAGCTTTTCAGATATTCCCCCAGAACTGTTCTTTGTGTCCCATTGGTCCTAACTAAGTTACATGCCCATCTTTTAAAACTCTGTCTTTTGAGTGGGATTATGGTTCACTTAGGCCTGACTTCTAGAGCCCGTGATGGAGTTGGCTTCTCCCAAAGTACATGTGCTACCCTGGGGAAGTATAGTTACCTAAACAGAAATAAGGAGAGAAGAGGAACTCCTGACTAGCAGACCAATTACAATGTCCACTTCACTGCCCCCTGACCACTTGCTAGGCCCAGCAGCTATCCTACCTGCCTCCCTGCCTCTAGACAAATGTGTTCATTCAAGTTGCTTTTTGATCTTTCTCTTCCTTTGATGAGCAAATCTCTCATCCCTGGGCCTCCTGCTTACTGTCATATCTCCTCTGAATGCCTGAGGTGAACTTCTGAGACTGGAGATTCTGGAGGGTTGGTGGTCTTAGCAAAGAAATTTACCGAACTGGAATGGATTGTAATCAAAATTAAGGAGGCTTTTTTTGCTCCTGAATGCTATCACTATTTCTTTTAGGATGACCTTCATAAACCTACAGAGAATGAAGAACATACTATTTATTTTCTTTACTTTGTACCCATTTCTTATGTTACATTTTTTCTTACTGAGGTCAGTGCGAACTTGACAAAATCATTTAAAAATGTAGATTCATAGCTTGTTAAATGTAAAAGAGCTTTCATCTCATTGTGCTCATTTTATAGCCAAAGAAATAGGAGTTCAGAGGGAAAATGATTCCTGTAGTTCATAGCAGACACATGTCCTTCATCCCTATGCTTTTTACTCCTAATGATTTATACTGTGCTTTACAGTTTATAAGGTTGTTTTTCAATATACTGTCAACTCGACTATTTGGAGCCAATTAACTGTGGTAAAAAATAAAATGCTGCCGTTTTTGAAAACTATAAATTAACATGAATTAGTAGTCCATAATGGAAAATACTTATTTTGGGAAACCATGTAGTAATAGACTATGGATCTTCTGCAGTGGAAATGCCTTCTCTGATCAATCAGTGGTGAGCTCCTAGCTAGAATGTTGGAAATCTAACTTGCAATTCAAAATGGCAACTGAGCATTCTTCTCCTCAAATACCATTGAAATAACTCTAAGGATAGAAAAAGGGATAAAGGCATTGAGAATGGGGATGGAGGACCATATTAGTGAATTATATACTTTGAAGTTCTAAAAGATAGAAGGCAAGTGGAACAATACTGAAAGCACTACAGACAAGACCACGCATAGTCAAAGGCTGAGGTAGAGGTGGGAGCTCATTCTTCAAAGGACAGCTAAGGAGAAAATCAGATAAGGAGAGGAGCTCATGAGGACAACAAGAGTGGAAAGAAATCAAGCTTATGCCCTGTTCTCACTCCACTTTCTCTTCCTGTTTGTGCAGCTGTAGAACTTGTTCCCAGTGCTGAAAGAAAAGTCTAAACAAATTGAGTACTGTGCCTGGGAGATGATGGTGTTCCTACATAGGGATTGGTGCCCTAGATTGGCAGCCCCCTAGTTTGGTCTGATTTTGAACCTAAAGTTCTACATCAACTAAAACTATTAATCAGGTGTGAGGGCGAGTTTCAGTCAACCAAGTAATTAGGGGAAAATGTCAGCAAAAGGGCTAGCATTACAAAGGTGGAATAAGTGTGACAGAGTAATACCTAAACGTTTTATACTCTGACTGTGTAGAAACAATGTATCTAACAAAAATAAGTAAAAGGAGAGAAGGTAGAATGTAGAATAAGCTCCCTATATAATAAGAATCAAAGGACATAATTTAAAACTGACAAATCAAGTAGTAGAATTTTAAGTATACCTAAAAGTCCAAAAGTAAAGGATAGTAATATTGCCTAAAATTGGGTAGTGGGAGATATGGAGGAAGAAGAGATACAAGCTAATGCTATACATAAAGGAGAAGCAGATACTGTCCAAAGAAATAAGGTGCAAAAATGCTACATAAAGGTAGAAGTATAAAGAAAACCACTAAATCAAAAACACAAAAAGTATCAGAACTAAAATTAATTTTTTAGTAAAGAGCAAATAATATGAGAGAACTAAACTAAGTCTCTACATACAGTCACACTAAGGAAATGTAAAGAGGCTTTTATCTCACTTATTAAAATAAAAAGGTGTTCAGATTGGATCCTAGACAAAACCTAATGCTATATTAGGTATATGCTATACAGAAGAGACATCTAAAACAGATTAAGGTCAAAAATAAAAGGTTGGGCAACGCATACCAGGCAAATGGAAATAAAAAGAAAGCAGAATTCATGATCTTAGTGAAACAAGGTAGAATTCAAGGCAGAAAGCATAAGCAAGACAAAGAAATTCATTTTATAATCCTGAAGACTAATTCTCAAGGAAGTTATGATAGTTATGAATAAATATTGCACCTAATAACGGCATCTTTCATAAAGCAAAAATGACAAGAGATACATGGAGAAATAATGTAGAAGTACCTTAATACTAGGAGACGAATGAATTCACTTCTGTCGGCCTAAGACAACTTGAGTGGACCAAAAAACCAAACAACAACAAAACACAAAACAAATGAAGATAACGAAGACCCATACTACATGATCAGTCAGATAGATCTGACAAATATACATCAAATTCTATACCTGATAATAGAATATGCCATCTTTCTAGTATTCATGAAAATTGACCATATCAGTGGATGAAAAGTGAACTTTGATAAATTCCAGAAGTATAAATAATACAGATTTCATTCTCTGAAAATACAATAAGATTGGGTATTCATAACAAAATAATGAAACCAGAAAATGAAATTGTCCTTATGTTGTGGAATTTTTAAAAAAATCAAAAATAATCTTTGGGCAAAGGGGAACTACAAACCAAAATTGCAGAATTTCTAGAAAACAATAAAAACTCTGAATATTTACATCTATGGAATATAGCTAGAGTAGTCCTCAGAAGAAAAGTCATAGCCCTAAACACTTCAATGAAAAATGAAATGTTGAAAATGAATTAAATATAGGTTTTTTTAATTAGAAAAATAACCAAAGGAAAGCATAAGAAAAGAATTACAAATTCCTGACAGGCAGGAATTAATGAGTTAGACAATAGAGAAACAGAACTAGTAAGATGTATATGTTTTAATTTTTTTTTTTTAACATTTATTTTTGAGACAGAGACAGAGCATGAACGGGGGGAGGGGCAGAGAGAGAGGGAGGCACAGAATCAGAAGCAGGCTCCAGGCTCTGAGCCATCAGCCCAGAGCCTGACGCGGGGCTCGAACCCACTGACCGCGAGATCGTGACCTGGGCCGAAGTCGGACGCTCAACCGACTGAGCCACCCAGGCACCCCAAGATGTATTTGTTTTAAATCAATACATTGGATCAAGAGTCAGCAAATTACACCCTACAGTCAAAATGTGGCCCATCATCTGTTTTGTATGGCCTACAAGCTAAGAATGGTTTTTACATTTTTAAATGGTTGAAAAAAATACTTCGTGACACATGAAAATTTTCTGAATTTCAAATTGAGTGTTCATAGTTACACTGGAATACAGAAACACTCATTTAAAAAAATATATTGCCTACAGCTGCGTGTTGTGGAATGATGGCAGAGTTGAGTAGTGACAGTAATTGTATATGGCACTTTCATGTCTTACCACTTTGCGTGCCTCTAGACACACCGCAAACCAGTGATGTGGTTAGAACGTGACAGTATTCCCAGCTCCATGCATATATCCAAATTGCAGCATTTTATTTAATCTTTAAATTTATTTTTTTACCAGTGGATACTCATCAAACAAAAACAAGAAGAGAGAGAAAAGTGAATTTTGAATGTCATGCTTTTAGGGCATAGTGGAGTGTGGATTATTTTAACCAAATTAGGTGGCAAAATATTAATAATTAATAAATTATTATAGAATAACACTGCAGCTCTGCCAAAATAATGCAGAATGTTCTGGCATTACCAGACTGAGCACTTATCACAGTATCCCTCACACAGGAAAGCAGTGGTCAGGAAAATTAGGTATTTTTTAATGATATCATTCTCACAATTTCCTCCCAAGAAATGAAAATGAAGCTGCAACCAAAGTTTCTGAGTGGCTCATTTGTTATCCAGGTAGGAAAAGTCATTTGCTACTTGTGAATTAGTTGTGTTTAATTGAAGCAGCCAAAGAAATGTGTCCAGAAAATAAACTTGCTTAAGACTAACAGTCTTTCATTGAGAACAGTTGCTCAGAGTTAAGGACATTGGAGCAATGTTGATAGTCAATTAAAAACAATGCAGATGATTTTGAGTGATTTTCCTTGGTTCTTGATGAGTAAACAGATGTTACCCATACTGTTGAGTTGCTGTTTATTCAAGAAGTCAGTGCCAAGTTTGACTGACTGAAAATTTAGCCTCTGTGAAGTCTCCATGAAACAACTACAGAAGAGGATATTTTCAAAGAAGATGAGAAAACACTATTTCAGTACAACTTGAGATGGAATCAGCTAAGATGTGTTATCACTGACAGTAAAGGTAGATGTGGGACAGAACAAGGGGTAGACAAGTTATGATTCATCAGCAGGTACTTTGCACAAAATACTTGAATCTGTCACGTGTTACAGAACTGGTGAGGTCAGCACTGAACTTCACTTATTCTCATGGACTTAACCATCATCAGTTTTGAGAATTTTTGTTAGAAATAGAGGCTGAATATCCTGACTTGCTCTCCCAAGCCACGGTTCAATGACTTAGCAGTGATAACGTTTTATTGCAAATTTTTTTAGCTTGGGACCAAAATTGAATTTTTTTCTGAATGAAAGCAACCATCCTTAACCATTGTTATTACATACTGAATGGCTTTGGACGTTAGCTTTTTTTTTTTTTTTTTTAAATGTTTATTTTTGAGAGAGAAAGAGGAAAGAGACAGAATGTGAGTGGGGGAGGGGCAGAGAGAGAGAGGGGGACAGAGAATCCAAAGCAGGCTCCAGGCTCTGAGCTGTCAGCACAGAATCCGACGTGGAGCTCGAACCCATGACCTGTGAGATCATGACCTGAGCCAAAGTGGGACCCTTAACCGACGGAGCCACCCAGGTGCCCCTGGACATTAACTTTTACAGCAGATCATTCTTAATGAGTTTAACCTAAAATTGAAAGGCCAAACAGTGCTTATGTGGGAAGCATACTGAGGCGAAGTTAACTAGAATTTAAATTTTTAAAAAACATAAGAGAAAATACATTCACAGTACTGCACTATAAAAACTCTGCATATAAGTGGACCTGCACAGTTCAAATCTGTGTTGTTCAAGAGGCAATTGTAATATTACGCCACTTTATATACTGGTTGTGCCGTCAAAAGTTCAAATGAGAAATAAGCCCTCCATTCCCACACATCTTTCCAGCACATGTTTCGTGAGCTCACACTAAAGTTTCAGCAGCACTTTTTCAGATGTGAATGCCAGTGCAAAGGAAATTTCCATATTTCAAAATTTATTTAACTGTGTGACCAAAGAGCTTCCATCTAACCTTCAATTGCAAGTGATTAGTCTGTAAAGTAATGACATGCTAAAAAGGCAAATATTGAAGAATTTAATAGAATTCTATAAATGTCTTCCCAGTAATTAATATACTCAATTAAAATTAGGTGCTCAGGCTCACGCCAGTCAGAGTGGCCAAAACGAACAAATCAGGAGACTATAGATACTGGAGAGGATGTGGAGAAACGGGAACCCTCTTGCACTGTTGGTGGGAATGCAAACTGGTGCAGCCACTCTGGAAAACAGTGTGGAGGTTCCTCAAAAAATTAAAAATAGACCTACCCTATGACCCAGCAATAGCACTGCTAGGAATTTACCCAAGGGATACAGGAGTACTGACGCATAGGGGCACTTGTACCCCAATGTTTATAGCAGCACTCTCAACAATAGCCAAATTATGGAAAGAGCCTAAATGTCCATCAACTGATGAATGGATAAAGAAATTGTGGTTTATATACACAATGGAGTACTACGTGGCAATGAGAAAGAATGAAATATGGCCCTTTGTAGCAACATGGATGGAACTGGAGAGTGTTATGCTAAGTGAAAGAAGCCATACAGAGAAAGACAGATACCATATGGTTTCACTCGTATGTGGATCCTGAGAAACTTAACAGAAACCCATGGGGGAGGGGAAGAAAAAAAAGAAGAGGTTAGAGTGGGAGAGAGCCAAAGCATAAGAGACTCTTAAAAACTGAGAACAGGGGCGCCTGGGTGGCGCAGTCGGTTAAGCATCCGACTTCAGCCAGGTCACGATCTCGCGGTCCGTGAGTTCGAGCCCCGCGTCAGGCTCTGGGCTGATGGCTCGGAGCCTGGAGCCTGTTTCCGATTCTGTGTCTCCCTCTCTCTCTGCCCCTCCCCTGTTCATGCTCTGTCTCTCTCTGTCCCAAAAATAAATAAAAAACGTTGAAAAAAAAATTAAAAAAAAAAAAAAGAACAATCTGAGGGTTGATGGGGATGGGAGGGAGGGTAGGGTAGGTGATGGGTATTTTTAAATACCTCATCACCTGTTGGGATGAGCACTGGGTGTTGTATGGAAACCAATTTGACAATAAACTTCATATATTGAAAAAAATAATAAAAAAATAAAATTAGGTGCTCAGGGATTGATATCAGTATTGGCAGTATCCATCTTTGTGAAAAGGCACTGTCAAATATGAAATATGTAAATCTCATTACAGATCAGCATTAACAGATGAACATTTGTAATGTTTCGATGATAGGAAACATGAAGTTTGAACCCCAGTTAAGCAAAATTTTATCTCCTGGAAAAGAATTCCCTTTTTCTCATTAGTGGATCAGTATTATTTTTTAAGTACTTATTACATTTTGAATGTCGTCAATAAAAATTTTGTAAAAATTTTCACTCCTGTTTTACAAATATCTACCTAATGTTCTTGGCCTGCAAAGTGGAAAATATTTACTATACACCACTATATGAAAAAGTTTGCTGCCTCTGGAATTAGACAAGCAAACTAAGCACTAGCTAACTTGATTAATCCAGGGAAAGGGGGACATAGCATAAGTACTCAAAATATGAAATGACAAGGGAGAGTAATCACAGAAACAGAATTTTAATAATCATAAGAAATTGATTTACATAACAATGCAAAGAAGTTTGAAGAGCTGAATGAAATCGATAAACTGTGAAAATAGAATTTACTGACATTCACCCTAAAAGAAACAGGTTCAACAGATCAGTTTTCATCAAAGAAAAAGTTGCCAAAAGCGTAGCCCTCAGAGAAACTATTTGAGCTGATACACTAATAATGAAGTAGAAGAAAAGGAAATTAGGAAAACAATCCCATTTACAATTGCACCAAAGATAATAAAATATCTAGTGATAAACTTAACCAAGGAGGTGAAATACTCTGAAAACTATAGAACATTGATGAAAGAAATTGAAGACACAAACACATGGAAAGATATTCCATGCTCATGGATTGGAAGAACAAATAATGTTAAAATGCCCATATTACCCAAAGCAATCTACAGATTCAATGCAACCCCTATCAAAATACCAACAGCATTTTTAACAGAACTAGACCAAATAATCCTCAAATTTGTATGAAACCTCCAAAGACTCTGAATAGCCAAAGCAATCTTGGAAAACAAAAACAAAGCTGGAGGCATCACAATCCCAGATTTCAAGATATACTAGAGATTACCACATGTAATCAAAACAGTATGGTACTGGCACAAAAATAGACACATGGATCAATGGAACAAAACAGAGCCCAGAAATAAACCCACCCTTTTATGGTCAATTAATCTACAACAAAGGAGGCAAGAGTATGCAATGGAAAAAAGACAGTCTCTTCAATAAATGGTGTTGGAAGACTGCATGCAAAAGAATGAAACTGGACTGTTTTCTCACACCACATACAAAAACTCAAAATGGATTAAAGACCTAAATGTGAGATGCAAAACTATAAAAATCCTAGAAAAGAGAACAGACAGTAATGTCTCTGACATTGGCCATAGAAACATTTTTTTTAGACACACTTCCTCAGGCAAGGGAAACAGGTAAATATATATATATATTTCACACATGACCAATGTTCTTACAAGGACACCAGTCAGATTTGATTAGGGTCTCCATAATAATCTCATTTAACTTAATTGCCACTTTACAGGCCTTGTCTCCAATTACAGTCACATTCTGAGATACTGGGGGTTAAGGCTTCAACATACGGATTTGGGGGTATACATATACAATTAAGCTTTTAACAACAAGATAGTGAAGAATTGTGGGGCCAAGATCCAAATAAAAGAGGAAACCTGGAGAAGTGAGCTTAGACTGTGTCCTGCTTATTTTCTCCTAGAGTTGTGAACCAATCTGGGGGAGACCACTCACAGGCTGAGAAGGTAAGCACGGTTTTTGGTGGATTCACAGAGCTAGAGTCCCAAAACTTGGGAGAATATGCCTAACAAGGGCCCCTAAAAAGCTGTGTTTTCAGTGTAAGTGAAAAAATGGGCTTCACTGAAGTTGAAGCCCAGCTTTGAATTGCTCAGTTTAGTCCCTGATTGGATTAAGGTGATTCAAGATTACTAGTACTAATGTCCCAGCATCCTGCCAGAGGCAAACAAATCCTCCCCGAAGGAAAATAAAAATTCTAGGCCTCAAATATTTCTTCAATTTTTTCATTTACATTGTTGGCACTAAATGATAACTAGCATGTAAGGAGACAAAATATTGACTGAAACCAAAAGAAACAACAGACAACAGAAAGAGACCTTTAACAGATCCAGGTAATAGAATTACCAACTGCAAAGTTAACAGTAAACATGCTTAATATGCCTGTAGTGGACACTCTTAGTGCTCTGCCATAATTGTATTTTCTAGGTGGATTCACTTCAATTATGCCCCCACCCCTACCCCCAGTGTTAGCTGCTCTTACTCTCCCAGAACTGTCCTCAATTGATGGGGTCATCTATCCTGGAATTCCCTAGGAGGTTAGCCTAAACCCCCCATCCCCATACATTATATACACACACCACTTGCCTCAAAGAGGACAACTGTGTGATGCTATTGGTGCCTCAGGGCACCATCCTGTGGGATCAGGCCGAGGACTTCAGCCACATCAGTGTCTTCGGCTTTTTCCCCATCCTAGCCTCTGCCCCTCATAAATTTCAGCTGAGAGCATTTCCTCAATAAATAAGTTACACAAGAGTCCCTAGCTGAAGGCTCTGCTTCTTGGAAACCTAACATAATGTTTAAAATGGAAAAATTCATTAGAGAATTAAAACCATAAAATGGAAATTCTAAAGCTGAACAAAAAAAATTTAGCTAAATTATAAGAACGAGATAGATTTTGTAGCAGACCAAAGTGTAGTGAAGAAGTGGCCTAGAATTAAGCATGGAGAGATAAAGGGGTGGAAAATTTTAAATGTGTAAGAGACATGGGGAATATAATAACATCTAACATTTGGGTACCTGAAAACCCAGAGGGGAAAAAGAAAGAATGGGACAGAGTATTTGAAGATCTAATTTTCCAAAACTTAAAAGATTTTAAGCCAGAGGTTCAAGAAGGCCTAAGAATACCATACAGTGAAAATAGAAAGAAAATCACTTCAAAGCAACAACAATAAAACTGATAAATAACTTTATAAAAGAAACAGTGCAAAAGCATGATACCTTTTATGCTGCAAGAAAATACTTCATCTAGAATATTACACTCAGCCTTGATAACCCTCACTCCAAAACGTGAAAGACATTTCAGACAAAGAGAAGGCAGGTGAGTGATTGTCTTCAGCAGGAAGATGAGGGGATTGAGATGGGGAAGAGGCATGAGAGAGCTTCTGAGGGGACAGCAATGTTTGCTGCATAATGGTGTTCATAGTATTTTATTCTGCTGCGAATATTGGTGTATACGTCTATGTATATTTCACGAAAACATTAAAAATTTTACCCATTGTACTCATTTTTAATGTAAAAATATTTCACTTATAAATACCTTCTAAAGCAGATGAGCCTGTATACTGAATGAACAATGCTGGATATTTTTCAAATGTGTTACGTAGTAATGACTAATGAGAGGTTTGCAATGTTGTGATTTATAAGAAATATATCTTTGGCCATATCTACAACCAAAATATATTTCTCATATATATCTGGTCTACAGCTTCCAAAACCCTTGGAATTTCCTGAGCGATAAAAGCAATGAGAGCATCTTTTGTTATAATGTTTGGTCCCTTGTCGTCAATATCTAAATAAATGCTTCAGAGCCATAAAGGTGAAATGGGTGTCTTGTTATTCATAACAAGCCCTCTTCCACCACAGCTAGGTTTATGTTAATGAGGTGACTTTGGGGAGGCGCCTAAGTGTGAGGACTTGTTGTCTGGGGAACCAATCAGGATCAAAAGGTTGGAAGTTTCAGTCCCTCCCCCTGATTTCCGGGGAGGGGAAAGGAGTTGGAGGTTGAATCAATCACCAAAAGTAAATGATTTAATTAATCATGCCTGTGTTATAAGGCCTCCATAAAAACCCAAAAGGAAGTGGTTTGGAGAACTTCCAGGTTGGTGAACCAGAATGTTTCCACCTATCATTGTGCTAGGTCCGAAGCTCCATAATGACAGAAGGTCCAGTGTTGAGGAACTTGCCCTCTGTATCTCTTCATCGGCTGTTGCTTTGTATCCTTTAATATTCTCTGTAATAAACTGGTAATTTGTGAGTAAATGGGTTTTTTTTTAAGTTCTATGAACAACTCTAGAAAATTAATGGAACCCAAGGAGGGGGTTGTGGGACCCTCCAATCCGTAGTCAGTGGGTTGGTCAGCGATGGGTGTCTGAAGCAGAGGGCAGTCTTGTGGGACTGAGTCCTTCACTTGTGGAATGTGATACTATTTCTCGGTAAATTGTGTCAGAATTGAGTTGAATTGTAGGACACGCAGCTGGTGTTGCAGAATTGGTAGTGGTGTGGGGAAACCACATTCCCCCATTGGAATTCTAGAACAATTAAGTTTAATTTCAAAATAAAACAGCACTTAGGGGCGCCTGGGTGGCTCAGTCGGTTAAGCCTCCGACTTCAGCTCAGGTCATGATCTCGTGGCTCGTGAGTTCAAGCCCAGCGTCAGGTTCTGTGCTGATAGCTTGGAGCCTGGAGCCTGCTTTGGATTCTGTGTCTCCTTCTCTCTGCTCCTCCTCCACTCACTGTCTCAAAAATAAATAAAACATTAAAGAAATTTTTTAAAGTAAAACAGCACTTAAAAAACTGAAATTTCTTATAAAAATCTGTATTTTTAGCCTTTTCTTGAAAAATGAAGATCTGTCAATGCTGGGCTGGCATCTTGAGTGGTAAAAAACTAGAGCTTAGTTGTGGCTTTCTAAATGAGTATACATATATATTGCACCAAGCCCAAATTATTAATTTACAGTTTCTATCCAGTCTTGTAGGTATTTAAATATGTGGCCCCACTTAAAACATTTGAAGAAAGCTCTCATTTGTGTTCTAGTGTGAATCTTTGCTTCTAAAGACTAAATATTCTAGGTTCTTTACATAATTTGGTCCTTATTCTCTCTGGACCTCTTCAATGTACCAATGTTTACTTTAAAGCATATCATCTGGCTATTTCAGAATGGGGTGGATGCACTTTTTTTTTTAATTTTTTTTTTTTTTTAGGAATGCAATTTGAGACCTCCTTTTGCCTATTCTTAAACCAGAAAAACATACTTAGAGGTAATTAACAACAGCTTTCAGTGCTTTTAGTAGTAGAGGTCTTATTAAACCAGCCCTTCAATTATCCTTTCTAAAAGGAGTTATTTGAACTTAAATGCAAGGAATCCTGTTTATTCTTCTTGAATTTCATCATCTTCATGGTTGATTTTCTTATCTTTACTGATCTTCTGTGTCTTCATTCAGGCAGATAATAGTGAAACAGCTATTAAGGGAAAATCAAGGCAAAGAAATCTTCAGCAAACAGATCCCCACTTAATTTCTTCTTCTTGATGAAATTAACTGAATATTCTCATTAAAAATCGGCAACCCCCTCCCCCCATATGAGAATTTTGACTATGTGAAGCCTTTTCAAGAGATTAAAGTGAGTCTAAGATCCTAAACTTGGGGACCACTTCCAAACTGAAATGGTAATAGCAGAATTTGAAGCTGTTCTATAAAAATGCAGTAGAAATTTGTACACTGATAGCATATGACAATAATGCTAAACATGCAATTTGAAAAATTTTAATCCTGTTTCTCAGTTCTTTGGGATTTTCTCAATTACATCGCTTATAAATAATGACAGTTTTGTGTCTTTCCAAATTAGCATGGTTTTTATTTCTTCCTAAGGTTAGAAGCTCTAGTACAATACTGATGAAAAGTGGGGTTAGTGATCATTCTTGTCTGTTTAAAGGAATGACCCTAACATTTCATCATTTATGTGACATTTGTTGTAGTTTCTTTTCTTCATGACCCTAGAACTTGTTTGTTTCTATTCTAGGTTTGTCTTATTCCTCCCTCCTTATTCCTTTCTTCCATCCTTTCTTCCTTCGTTCATTCTTTTCTTCTCCCTTAAATGATAAAAAGATGAATTATTTGCTCTATTGATACTATCTTTTTTCTTTTTTTAATTGGCTAATGTGTTTCATTACGCTATTTTTTTTAATGAAATCTAGTTGACGTACAATATTATATTTGCTTCAAGCGTACCACATTGTGATTCAACATTGCAGTATATTGGGAGTGCTTATCATAGTGTTGACCATCTGTACCACACAATGCTATATTACATTATTAACCACAGTATTCCCCCTGCTATACTTCATATCTATGTGCATTATGTATTTCATAACTGCAAGTTTGTACCTAGTGATCCTCTTCACCTCTTTCAGCCTCCTTCCAACCCTCTCCTCTGGCAACCACCAGTTTATTATGTGTATTTATGAATCTTTTTTATTTTTGTTCATTTGTTTTTGTTTTTAAATTCCACGTATAAGGGAGATTGTATGGTGGTTTTCTTTCTCTGACTTACTTCACTTAGCTTAAGATCCTCAAAGTCCATCTGTGTTGTCACAAATGGCGAGATTTCTTTCTTTTTCATGGTTGAATACTATTGTGTTGGACGTAGATGCCACGTTTTCTTTATTCATTCATCTATCAATGGACACTTAGGTTGCTTCCATGACTTGACTATAGCAGATACTGCTGCAGTGAACATGAGGGTGTATATACCTTTTTGAGTTTGTGTTTTTTGTTTCCTTTGGATAAATACCCAGAAGTGGAATTGCTGGATTATGTGGTAGTTCTGTTTTATTCAGGGGGTAGCTTTCCTACTGTCAGTCACAGTGGCTATGCCAATTTACTTTCCCACCAACCGCACACGAGTTCCCTTTTCTCCTCTCTCTTGCCAACACTTGTTAGAACGCTCACAAATACAAAAGGCAGGAATAACAGGCATGAGGTGATCACTCGTGCGGTTTTGATTTGCACTTCCTTGACTAGTGACTGAGCACCCTTTCATGTACCTCTTGCCCATCTTTATGTCCTGGAAAGATGTCTACTCAGATCCTTTGCCCATTTTTTAAATCAGATTGGGTTTTGTTTTTGTCGTGTTTGTTTTTTGCTGTTGAGGCATACGAGTACTTAATGTATTTCAGATATTAACTAACCTCTTATCAGGTATGTCCTTCTACAGATAACTTCTCCCATTCAGTGGCTTGCCTTTTGTTTTGTTGATGGCTTCCTTCACTGTGCAGAAGCTTTTTAGTTTGATGTAGTTTGATTTGTCTGTGTTTGTTTTTTGCTTGTGGTGACCTATTAAAAAATTAGTGGTGACCTATAAAAAAAAAAGAGTGCCAATCCATGTCGAGGTAACTGCCTATGTTTTCTTTTCTGGGTTTTATGGTTTCAGGTCTCACATATGGGTCTTTAATCCATTTTGAGTTTAGTTTGTATTTGGTGTGGCAAACTGGTGCAGTTTCATTCTTTTGCTTGTAGCTGTCCAGTTTTCCCAACACTACCAAAAAGACTATCTTTTCTGCACTTAGATTCTTGGCTTTTTTCTCCTAAATTGACCATACATGTGTGGATTTATTTCTGGGTTCTCTTCTGTTCTTTAGGTCTACATGTCTGTTTTTAGCTTATTACTATTGTGTTTTGATAACTATAACTTTACAATAAAGGTTGAAATCAGGAAGCATGTCTTCAGCTTTTTTTTTTTTTTTTCTTATGATTTCTTTGGCTATTCAGGGTGTCTTGTGCTTCTATACAAATTTCATGTCCATTATATTCAGTCTTAAAAATGCCACTGGGATTTGGATAGAGGTTGCATTGAGTCAATTTTAACAATATTCTTTCAACCATGAACACTCAATTTTTATGCATTCCATTTTCTTCATACATGTGTTACTTTTTTAGTGTGTACGTTCACCTTCTTAGCTGAATTTATTCTTATATATTTTCTCCTTGAAATTGTAAATGTCTTTTTTTCTGATATTTCATTCATTTATAGAAATGCAAGAGTTTTTTCATTTTGTACCCATCAGCTTTACTGAACTTGTTTATTCTAAGTTTTTTGGGTGAAGTCTTTAGGGTTTTCTCTATGTATACAGTATCATGTCATCTGCAAGTAGCGACCATTTTACTTCTTCCTTTCAAACTGGAAGATTTATTTCTTCTGAGTGCTCTGGCTAGGATTTCCAATACTAAGTTGAATAAAAATGGTGAGGGTAGGCAGCTGTGTCTTTTTATTTTAGAATGTTAACTGTGGGCTTGTCATATATGGTCTTTATTACGTTTCTTCCACTACCCGCTTTGTTGAGAGATTGTATAAACAGACGGTGAAATTTGTCAAATGCTTGTTCTGCTCTATGGATCGTGATTTTTATCCTTTTATTTTGTTAATGTGGTATATCTATATTCTGTCCTTTTTCTAAGTTAAGCTAGATCCTTAGCTCAACTTATCAGTCTTTTTTTCTAATATAAACATCTAATGTCCTAAGTTTCTCTTCAAGTGCCATTTTCACTATGTCTTAATTTTTGGAAAGTAGTACAGATACTTTATTCATTTCCACTTACATTTAAATGGCCATTATCATTTCTTTAGTTCTTCCTGGAGTTACTTGGAGCAATTTCTTTAGTCTATCAGGCATACATAGAAATAGTGGCGCCTGGATGGCATCCACTCTTGATTTTGACTCAGGGCATGATTTCACACTAGTGGGATTGAGCCCCACGAAGCCTCCAAGATCAGTGTAATTGGGATTCTCCTTCTCCCTCTGTCTGCCCCTCTCCTCTTTTTGTCTCTCTCTATATAATATATGTATTATATATATATTTTTTTTTCTTTTTTTAAAGAAAGGGGCACCTGGGTTGTCAGTTAAGCATCCAACTCTTGATTTCAGCTCCGGTCATGATGTCGCGTTTCACAGGTTCAAGCTCTGCCTCGGGCTCTGCATTGGTAGTGTGGAGCCTGCTTGGGATTTTCTCTCTCCCTCTTTCCCCGCCTCCCCTGCTCATGTTCTCTCTACAAAATAAATAAAATAATTGAAGACTAATTGTCTTGTGGTCAGAGAACATGGCTGTAGGGTACATATGCTTTGAAACTTATTGGGACTTGCTTTATAGACAAGTATGTGGTCAACTTTTATAAATGTTCTTTGGATGTTTAAGAAAAATTGTCTTATCTGTTGGGTTTTGTGTTCTGTATATGTCTAATAATACTGCCCATTGTGCTGTTCTATATTTTTATTAACTTTTGGTCTGTTTAATTTATGGTGTTAAATCTCCCATCAAGGTTCTAGAAATACCAATTTTTCTCTGTAGTTCAATCAACATTTCATGCATGGTTATTTCATATATTTTTAAAGTTTTTTTTTTTTTTTTTTTTAATGTTTTATTTTTGAGAGAGAGCATGAGGGAGAGGGGCAGAGACAGAGAGGGAGACAATCTGAAACAGGCTCCAGGCTCTGAGCTGTCAGCACAGAGCCTGACGCAGGGCTTGAACTTGGGAACCGGGAGGTCATAACCTAGGCCAAAGTCGGACACTTAACCGACTGAGCCACCCAGGAGCCCGTATATTGTTTTGATCACGCAATGCAGCATCTGCAGTCATTGGGTAGTCTAAATCTATTCATTTCTGCTATTCTCACTCATGGTCATTTCCTTGTGTTTGGTGACTTGTATCAAAGTTCTCCAGCGAAAGAGAACCAATAGGGTGTGTGTGTGTGCCAGTGAATGACACGGACAGCTGCCCAAAGCAGAAATATGAAAGTCACTGTCGTCTGCTTACCGTCCTATCCAATTAATCTCGAGCAAACTGATTCTACATCTTGAATCTCCAGTCTACTTACCTCTCTGTTGTCCTGTAATCTCTTCATGTCCAGATTGGGGAGATCTCTCCATGTCTAATCTTATTCTTCCATTTGACATAGTATGTTATTTGATCTTCATAAAAATGTGAATCTTGGGGCACCTGAGGGGCTCAAGCATCTGATGCTTGACTTCAGCTCAGGTCATGATCTCATGGTGCATGAGTTCAAGCTTTGCATTGGGCTCGGCACTGACAGTATGGACATTCTGCTTAGGCTTCTCTCTCTCTCTGCCCTTCCCCTGCTCGATCTCTCAAAATAAATAAATTTTATTTTTAAAAAATGTAAATCTAATCATGTCCCTCTTCAAGATTAAAACTTTTCTAGTTGTTCCTCAAGGAAAAATACTTAAATGGCATGTCATGCTTTGCCACGCCCTTCATTAGTCACTCTCTCTCTACTATTCCCTTTCAGTCACTCTAAACCTCCTTTGGGCCCCCTCCAGTGTGAGGATAGTGCTTGTCTTGGCCTCTACACATAGTGTTGTTTTCTTTCCACAAGCAATTATCTCCAAGGTAAATCACTTTTTCCTCTGGGAAGCTGTTCATCCCTGCTCCACAGGCCAATCGCCATCCCCACCCACCCTCTAGAGCTGTTCAGATTAGTCTGGCAACTATAATAAGGAAACCAGAGTTGGCTTTATTCATCTCTTTTGTGAAGTTTGTTCCTATGAGATGCAATCTAGAGAGAAGAAATTTTTGAGTTCAGCAGTGCTAGAGTTTACAGGATTCTTATAAGAACAGAAAAAGTCAACAGCACCAACAAAGTAAGAATAGCAGGAAACAGCCTTCAAATCAGGAAATAACTTTAAAATTTTTTTTATGGAGAAAGAATGTATCACTAAGCACATAAATATATTACAGCACTACAAGATTTCTAAGACCAGTGAGTTTAAAACAATATTAAATTCATGATGAAAGTCAAAATAAAAGTCTGATTCAGTAGTAACCAAAATAGGATATGTAATATGGCTTGTGGCAATTTTTCAAGTAAGATTTCATTTAATAGCATAGCACTGTACTTAATATAGTCACATTCATTTCTTACAATTTATGAATTTGTTTTAGGTTTCTTTGGGCTATTTTAACATGTCAATTATTTAGCAAAGATTAAATAATTTAAAAGTTATTTAAAAAGAAGTTCTCAGTAATATTTTTAATAAGATCTTCCTTTTGAGAAAATATATACATTAACCCCAATACAAAATTTTAATAAAATAGAAAGGAAATCTGAGTTTCACTAAGCATGTAAGCACATGTGATTTTATAGACATGGGCTTTGCAATAGCATAAGTATACCTAGGATGCAAAATGTGCACTAGAGAAATAAAAGCACAGGATATATACATTGTAAGTGCAAACTCAATAAATTAGTTAAAATTTTATTACTTAGTAATGTGCGACCAGGTTACAAATCATGTGGCAGTGGTAGCAAAAGTGGCAGGAAGGAACTGAGCACTCAACATGTCTAATAAATAAAGCTCGGCGATTCATTAAATATTATACAAGATCAAAACTTCCAACACTTCTATAGATCTTTAATATCTTTGAGATACGCCAAATATCCCAGGTAGGTAAGAAACTGCCTGACATCATACGTAAATAAATCCTCTTGGGAAATTAATGTTTTTACCGTCTACAAAAGCTACATGGATCCAAAATATGGTCTCCAAGAATAAAAAAAACAAAGTAGTCTACCATCTTGCTATCCGTACCCTAGGAGTTCATGAATATTGTAAATAACCATTTTCTTTGCAATTAAGTCTTCCCACCATTTACTTTCTTAAAAATTAGACTTGCAGTTGGGCTCTCGAAGTACTAAGTAGTCACAGGTCACTTCTGTCATGTAGTCTCAAGGCAGGAGGAAATTAACAAAGATTAGCATCAGTTTTAGAGTGACTAAACATGACACCTAAGATCTGCATCTAGAGATAAGCACATATTCTGATTACTCACTGTGCCTTTTAGAACTCCTACCAGTGCTGTTGTTCTTTATCTTCGATAGGATTAGCTTCGTCTGATTTTTGCAGTAAGGCAAAAGACCTCTCCTTTTCCTCCACTTTAATTAGTCTCAAATTATGAGATCTGAGAGAAAATGCTCACTTCACAAAAAGTTAACATCTTCAGGGCAATTCTTTTCTTCTGACAAGTCTGTTTATATTAACTAAATATTGAAAAATACTAATCCTGGGCAAGAGTACTAAGAACAGTTTTGACTAAACAATACAATTCCTTCATTTTTAAACCTGAACAGCTTTAAAAATTCAACCACGGAATGAAGTCAGTGAGACTGGAATTAAGACTTCTGCTGTCCACGGCAAACCTGAATACTCGGAGCAGAAATAGAACACACGTAGAAGGTAACACACGACGGTGAAAAGCATCAAACTGATGCGCCTGGATTTTGTCGTATTTGACAAATGTCATTCAGTCTTTCACGGATAAACGTAGCTGGGAGAACGGCATTGGCCAGTGTACTGCATTGAACGGATCCCTCAGAAAGGCAAACACGGGGTTCTTTTTTAGGCAGGCACAGACTTCCCCCCACCCCCACACACACACATTCAAAGACCTAAAAGACACATGTGGAAAATGTTTTCATGAAAGCAAAAAGTTCTGGCCATCTTGGAAACTGAGGTCCCGTGAATTTTTAGTTCTAGCTACCCCTCATGGAAGTAAGAGCTTACTACCTGGCAAAGCGTTATTATGACAAAGTGGATACCAGTGGAGGCATCGAGGAAGAGCTTCGCAACACGAGCGACGGAAGCCCCGCTTTACGAACACTAGTCCGGTCCGTGTCCGTGTGCCGCAAGTGCACAGGACCGGGGAGCTGCCAGCGCAGCGAGGGTCCTCTCGCGGTCCTCAGGCCCGTCCACCTGGGAGCGGGCGGCTGCGAGTCCGCATGGTCAGTGCCAGGCGAGGACTTCTGACCCTGGGCATGGCCCTCGGGACTTCTTCAAGATGTCTTTTCTTTTATTCAAACTGTCTCTCCTCCTCTTCATCTGCTTCTTCAATGACCTGAATGTCATCTGCTTGAGGTAAGGAAGAATTCTCCACCTGCAGTTTATTCCCATCAGCTTTACATTTCTCTTCTTCCTCGATGATTTCCTTCCATATCTTGTGGTTTTCGGTGAGGTGGTGCATTAGCTGACAAAATATTCGCCGTCTGCCCTTCCTCCTTCGTGGTTCTGTGAAGTTTAAAACAGACAGATTCTAATCCTAGTAAAACAATTCAATCATTCATTCACTAAATATCTGAGTGCCTATTACTTTCCAGGCATTTCTCTAGGGCGCTGGGGTTGTAGTAATATGCAGTAAGATAATCTCTGCACCGTGGAGCTCATATTCTAATGGAAAGATCTAGAAAAGCAAATGAAGAAGCAAAACACAAGATGGGGTTAAATATGAACAGATGAAAATGAAGCAGAGAAAGGGATTAGGCAAGACTGGGTGGGGTGAGAGGGGAGGACAGTACTAAAATTTCAAGTGATAAAAAAATGCACTTAAACGATGTTTTTTTAGGACTTAGGTACTGAATTAAACACAATTATTACGGCTTCAATGAGTAGAAATAATTTTTGGAAGCCAGTCATTTGCCCAAGATGATGCTCACATGGTGGTGGCAGAAAACCACTCTTCACTATACTGATCCTGAAGACAACTGGGGTTGTGGGGGGCTAGTTCTTCGTAATTATGCTCTCTGTTCTCAGCTATAGCATGCTTGGAATGCCGGATATAATTTCATTTAAATTCGACATTAAAGAGCAAATAATGGATTTCATTTACAGCCAGAAAGGCAGCAGATGTCCAAGGACTGGCCCCTCGAGCCCACTCACCTCACACAGTCAGCTATGGTGACAGCCCTACTGTGCTGCACAGGTGGAACCTCCTGAAGCGAACTGGCTGGAGGACAATACCCAGAGAGAGGCTACTTCAACCAAGACCGTGTGTCGTGGCATCAGCACGGCACCCAGGAGTTACTCAAGAGACTATTCAATCTGAACATTGAGCTACTAGTTATTCCAGACAGAACTACAGAATCTGTATCTTAAAGATCCAAATTTAGGGTTATTAACTGCAAATATCCATTTGAGAATTTATAATATCCCTCCATTCTTACTAGGATTTAAGTTGTCTTCTATTTCTTCATCATCTGTATCTAATTCTTCGCCATCTTCTTCATCATAACAACTTTCGGCATCTTCATCCTCTTCTGCTTCTATCCACTCACCCGGCAGCAAGCCGGCAGCATCGTAGGAGTTACACAGAGGCCCCACTATGTGGGTGATGAAAGATTCTTGGAGTTTTGCTAGTTGAGGTGAAGAACGATCCATGAAGGGACTGATGGGCAAACCAAGATTAGCTTCTTCATCTCCCTGATCATTTAAAAAAGAAAAGTACATTTGTAGCTACTGAAAGAATAACCACTGAGCTTTGCTGTTAAAATTATCTTGCTTTTTAGTTTTTATTCATTTATTTTGAGAGAGCGCATGTGCGAGTAAGGGAGGGCCAGAGAGGGGATCTCAGGCAGGCTCCCCCCTGTCCGTGCAGAGCCCAATGTGGGGCTCCATCTCCCTGTTCATGGGATCATGCATGGGAGCCGAAATCAAGAGTCGGACACTTAACCAACTAAGCCACCTAGGCACCCCTGTCTTAAGGTTTCTAAATATGCATAGTCTACATCAAAATAATTTTTACAAGGAAGTGTCTAATTACTGTCATTTTAACTATAAGAATTCCTCCAATATTTGAGAAATTCTAAGTGAGACTATTTTCACACTTCACCAGTTTACAGGAAAAATATACATTAAAAAAAAAATCAATGAACCTAACAACCTGCAAAATTCTATGTCGCGTATAGATTCCCCTTCTCCTAAGGGGAGATGGTATCATGGAAACTGTACATCCAATGTGTAGAGTTGAATTTTGTAAGTGCCTTTCAACACCCTGCTCCTTTCTAATAGCAGATCCTTTTAATGAATCTGAATCAGAAAACCTAGCATGTAAAACAGACAGAGGAGAGAAGCAGCACTCCCATGCCTGCCCTCTGATACCCTCCCACTGTGCCCTCCAGGGCTTCAGAGAGCACAATTGGAGCCCAGACAGATGTGGTTTCAAAGCCTGCTTTTGCCACCAACAACCTGTGTGGTGTTGAGCAAGTTCTATGCCCATTTCATGTGTAAAATCTGAATAATCTACTTAAAAGGTTGCTCTGAGGATGAAAAGCACTATTATGTCAAGTATTTAGCACAGTACTGAGCATTCCCCAAAGGATACGATGAACATTTTCATTCCTAGGATTTGAACTGGTGGGGAATGAATAATCTCTAGAATGTATAAACTGTGTAGGCAAGGAGTGTCCATGTGATGGGCCAGCATTGTCCTAGGGAAACAACCAGAAACTGTCCTAGTGATTGCCCCATGATTAGAAATCTATGATTTTATCTTCTGTGAGGAAGAAAACCATTGTTTGCCAAAAAGAAAGCTCAGTTGGGTTTACCCACAGGATTCTACAATTTCCTAAATTTTGCTTTTTTTTTTTTTTAAATGAGTTTGGTTTTTTTAAGCCCATGGCACTTAAATGGATATAGGAGTATAAAGACAGGATAACTAAGATAACAAAAAAATAAAAAGTTGGTCAAGGTTAGAATTTTGCATCTGTACCCAAAAGATGTTTAACAGCATAACCAGATTGAGAAAGAAATTTAATAGTGTTGATGCAGGTTGACTAGGACTTTCATTATAGGTTAGCACATATAACCTTCATGATAACTCCATGTGGTAGGGTGTCAGATGACCTTTTGTTCTAAAGATGAATAATGAAACTTAGATTAAATAAAATTGTCTGAAATAATATGTTTAGTAATAAACCTGGAATTACAAAAGCTGACATTTATTGATCATTTGGGCGTCAGGAACTGTTCTAAGAACTTTATTAATTCATCTAATCCTCACAGCAATCTTATGAGGTGATCCCATCAAATATTCCTATTTTATCAATGGAGAAACTAAGGCGCAGAGAGGTTAAGTAATTTATCCTAGATCACATTGCTGGTTAAAAAAAAAAAAAAAAACAAAACACCTGGGATTCAACCTCCCAGCATGGATTCTAACTTTGTTTAATGAGAATTCTGTATACTTTAAAAATAATCATATTATAGGGGCAGCTAGGTGGTTCAGTCAGTTGAGCATCTGGCTCTTGATTTTGGCTCGGGTCATGATCCTGCAGTTGGTGAGTTTGGGCCCTGTGTCGGACTCCATGCTGGTGGTGTGGGGTCTGCTTGGGATTCTCTCTCTACCTCTCTCTCTTTGACCTTCCCCTGCTTGCTCTCTCAAAATAAAAAAAAAAAACTTCAAAAAAAGGTATAATATAAATTGGGTCTAAATGAACTTCAACCTTCTCTACTTATTAACTTCCTTCATCTGATTTTGAAATACATAGCTCCGCTCCCTTTTGCCCAGATCCTTTCTGTTTGCCTTTAAATATTCCACACTCTTCCACTCTGAGAAGGCAAATTTGAGGCCTGAGCTCCAATCTCCTAGTGTGGCTACTTCTCCAACCCTTTCCTTGCTGCTCACTCAATATCTCAGTGATTGGCTTTGCTGCATGTTGGGCATACAAGTGCATTTGGGTACAGTATTATTTTAAAGGCAAAATTTTAAAACCTACAAGAGCATGTTTAAATCTTTGAATCCTTAAAACCACGAAATAACTCCTTTATCTCCATTTCTAGCCCTCAAATGTCTTACCCTCTGCCAGGACTTTTATCCAGTTGATGTTTCTAAGGCAGTCTTTCTGTAGCAGAATTGGAAATGGATTGATATTCTTTAATATATAATCTAAGTATACCCTGAATCAATTAAAAACATTTGCATCTGGAAATAAATGATCCTAGGTTGCAGGCACTCGGTTTTGAAAGCAATCTTGGAATCCTAATGTAGTGTAGCCTTACCTCTTGACTCAAGGGACATTCGACCCATGTCAGATAGGCAATAAGATATTTTTTAAGTTTTAGCAGCAAGAGCAAAACAGAGCTGAGAAAACACTAAGACCAGAGCAAATTCAACAACTTCTAACCATTTTTGGTCAAAGCAAACAGACTTCAAACACTCGATGTGGCTTACCCAAATCCAAAAGACTAGCATCTTCAGATGGCGGCTCTCAAAAATCCCTCCAATCTCACGTTTCAACCTACCTGCTCATAAAATTCATTGACGATGCCTTCTGTCCATTTCAAATGCAAGTCCCGAACTTTCGCTGGGCCATTTATATCTGCCAGTTTGATACACACCTGGCATACCAAGAGGCGATCATTTTCATTGCTCCATTCTATACCGTTACTGTTTACATCATTGGCCTGGGTTGGAAAAACAATTATTTTAGCTTTTGAGGGCACAGGAGTTGGGTTTTTTCCCCCCAAAAGTATCTTAAAACTATTTCCTGTCTAAATTATAGGAAGGAATATGGGTTAATGGTAGAATGGCACTTTGAAGTGTCATTCTAATTTTGTTTCTAAGGAAGCAGAACATCATAAAAACAGAAACTGTGGTTTCAATATGTGTGATTACCACAAAATTTTAACTTGTGTGTATATATTACATATGTAATTAATATATAATTTAATATATACACTATAATTTTACAGAACACTTAAGATCTACAGAGAAGTTGGCTTTAGCTGTGAAAGGAAAATATGGTATAGTTGAAAGAAGACAAGTTTTAAAAGTTGATCTCAATGGTTTCAAATCCTGACTCGATTTATTCATTGTGTGATACTGGAAAAATGACTTCATCTCCCTGAATCTAAATTTCTTCATCTATAAAATAGGAAAAGTAGTACCAATCCAGCCATATTGCCATGAGGATTAATAAATGAAAAATGCCTAGATCACAGTATATGCTAACACTGTTATTTAAACAAATGGTAATTATCATCACTAAGTAGGCAACTTACTATGCCTTCCAAAAACTCAAATTTTCTCTTGTAAAAAATAAAGTACATGGCCCAGATCAGTGGTTATTGAACGTTAGCAGTGTCTTAGGCACCAAACCCTTTTTTGTCAAAGTCACTATAGAAAACACTTAAAAGGAGAGCTGTTTTGATTGAACCCGTGTAGGAGATCTAGAGCCCCACTCATGTGACATTTTCCTGAGAGACTACAGAATAGAAACCTCTGAGGAACACAGATTCAAAAGTACTGGGCTAGCTGATCTTGCACCTGTAAAAACAAACATCTGTTACTCTGACTTAAGCACTTAAATGCATTTTTATTATTAAATAAAAGTTAACAGAGCTATACAGCTATAAAATAATTTTAAAGGCATATAAATTTTTTGATTTTTCTAAGTATTTTATTAATATCATGACAGCCACATACAGGGTCTCCACCCGGCGGGTTAAATCTAGTATTCCTTTGTTACCAGTTCCCCTACCCTGAAGGTGCACCTTTCCTTTAGGTCACAAATGTCATCAAGGGAATAACAGCTTCCTGCCAGCCAAAGAGAGAGCATCCTTCCCTCAAGAATCTGTAAAGCTGTGTAAATCTCTGAGTCTGTAAAGCATTTTCCACCCCTGACGTCTCAGGGGTAGAACACATGCCAGTGACTAGCACTATCACATGAGGGCAGTGATTCTCAATTCCCTATCGAATGCGAATTCTTAACGGCAGGGACTTTCACCCGTTCCTTCCTTACTCTGTGCTGGACGACCGCGCACAGTGGGCAACCCCAGCCGTTCTTCAATGAGAGCATTATACTCCAGTGGAAGAGTGGACAGTCCTTTCCCACACCAGCCAGCTAAACGCTAATGTGAAGAGGGGATGAACAGATGCAGTGAGGTGAGTATAACTGGCTGAGAAGCCCATCTTTAATTTCATAAGATACCTTTGTTGGCACTGTGCACAACTTTCTCCACTCTGCCCCTAAAAGCTTTTTGAATCATTAATTGGCTTATCACCATGTGAAGGAAAGTTTTAAGTCTATGTGTCAGAAAGGAAATGTAGCAAGTGACAGTCTTTTTAGGACATGTTATAATAAATGTTATTTAAAAAAATATTGACATATATTGTCTTGCATATGGTCTCATTATGACTTTATGAGTAGTATTAAGTCTAACTTAACATTAAAAAACACTTATCAGTAATACTGACAATAAAGATTTCCATCTTTGAAGCCAGACATTAATATGTACACAAACCTTGGCATTGAATTCAGCAAGGAAATCAAAATGCTTTTTAAGATCTGTGGCAAGGATTGCTTCAATGACTAAAAAACGAAAGCGCTTGAATTCCACGTGATCAAGATTAAGAAGGAAGTTGTACTCTGGGCGAGAAAGATATAGATTCCAAGCTGATGCGGCATGATGATTTTCTAGAACAGATCTGTCGTTGTACAAAACTGCCTGAAAAGTAATAAGGAAAATGAGTCCGGCATCTCAGAGATAGTAATCTGTAATAATAAACAGAGTTAGGCTGGAAGAGTATAAACAATGAGTAACTACTGTATGCCAACCATTTTAATATCTGTGAAGAAGGGTTGTGATAATTTTCTAAATGAGTCTCCTGAAGTACAGAAAGGGGAAGATACCCCTTTCCAGCATGCACATCTAGCAGGTGAAAGGGTAATTCGTCTCCAAAGTTCATCTTTGCAGACACCGTGCTGCCCTCAAGAGACGTAAAGTTGGTATCTGAGGTCCACTTCATTAAATCAGTAAAGCTTCTGTTAGGAAAGTCATTAGAGAGACACAGCAGATTTAGGGACACGTTCCTCTTCTTCGGCTAGCACGGAGTCACTGTGGTGAGGACCAAAGAAGAGGCAGGAGCAGTGTCCCGGGTGAGTCGCAGTCCCGCATGCCTGGGAAGGACACAGCCTGTACTCCCATCCTGACACTGTCCCTGGGAGTAAGCAAGAAGCAGGACACAGGTAAAAGCACAAATCCTCTGGTTCAAGTGGAATGGGACCCTTCACTGTTCATCTACCTCATTTTACTGGAAGTCCCTCAGTACTCTAGAACTTTAGAATACAGATGTTAAAAAACGGTGACTTACAGATTTGTCAGAGCCTCTTCTACCTCTAAAAATTGAGCAATTAAAAAGGTTATTAAAGGGGCGCCTGGGTGGCGCAGTCGGTTAAGCGTCCGACTTCAGCCAGGTCACGATCTCGCGTTCCGTGAGTTCGAGCCCCGCGTCAGGCTCTGGGCTGATGGCTCGGAGCCTGGAGCCTGTTTCCGATTCTGTGTCTCCCTCTCTCTCTGCCCCTCCCCCGTTCATGCTCTGTCTCTCTCTGTCCCAAAAATAAATAAAAAATAAAAAAAAAAATGTTGAAAAAAAAAAAAAGGTTATTAAATAAGCACAGTAATTATTTTAAAAACTTTCACAGCCAGTGCTAAAGGCTAGGGATAAACATAAAAACCTGTCTCCTGGTTTTCATAAAGCTTCTTGTTAATGAAAAAGAAGGACAGATAAAAATAGAATGCAATCTACATTAAGATATATATTCTGGGAGCTTAAATAGGTTTACATGTTATTTGTGAAAATTAGCTATAGTCTAAACGTAAGCATAGATACTTAACACCATTTGATTGTTTTTTTACAGCATTTTATGAAAGCAGTGATGATTTAAACTTTGTAATGGGCCATATAAAGTCTGCAAACAATCTAAATGTCCATTGAGGGATGAACAAAAATGTGGTGTGTGTATATATGTATATGTGTGTTGATATGTGTGTGTGTGTGTGTGTAATGGAATATTTATCCAGCCATGAGAAAGAAGAAAATCCTGACATTTGAGACAACATGGATGGACCTTGAGAGCACTATGCTAAGTGAGGTAAGTCAAAAAAGACAAATACTGTTTGATATCTCTCGTATGTGGAATCTAAAAAAGCTGAACTCATGGAAACACAGAAGGGTAGTTGCCAGGGGGTGGGGGAAGTAGAAAGATGTTGGTCAAAGGGTACAAACGTCCAGTTACAGCACAAAGTTCTGGGGCTCTAATGTACAGCATTGCGATTATAGTTATTAGTACTGGTATTATATACTTAAAAGTTGGTACTTACCACAAAAAAGATGTGATATTAGGTGACATGATAGTAATCACATTACAACATGTGTATCAAATGAACACAATGTATACCTTAAACTTTCACAATGTTACATATCAATTAAGTCAATAAAAAGGCATCTTATAGTAACCTTATTACAACTTCTAAACATCATTAATCCCAAAGAGAAATAATAAGCTTCAAAGATTCCCTAAGGGGTCAATTTGTATTTCATAGTGATTTAACCAATTCGTATTCAAATCTGATCAGGATGGATAAACTATTAGAACAGCTTTGTCTGTTCAGGAAAAAGCAATACGACTTCCAGCTCAATAAAGCACAACATGTAACAAGTGCCCTGGAGAGCTAGCTGACTTAATAAACTCTTGGCTCGCAAGATAAGTAAAAGAAATAATGAAGTTCAGAATTCCTTCACCATTCAAATTACCCTTTGAAATTACCAAAGAAGTATAAAAGAGGGGTAAAAAATCTGAATCAGTATTAAAATCTAGATGTTATCACCGTACTGGAAACCTCAAAGACATGATGAAAGTGGGAATGGATTGAGAAGAGGCCAAGTAAGTTATCGCATGAGAAGGAAAAACCCACCTGGAGAGCAAGTGCAAGGAGTCCTCCGCTGGACCCCAAGAAACCCACTACCTCACAGATGAGCAGAGGCAAGAAACCATCATGGAGCCGTAAGTAGGAGGCAAATGTCCACTCCACTTGAGGAAGAATACTGGGTGAGAACGTACAACAATAAGCCAAGCTTACACTTAACGAGAAAAACACTCCAGGAAGAACAGATAGTGAAGCCTCAGCTGGCTTTTACCGAGGGCTCTACCACAACCAGAGAAAGCAGACCAGGCCCCGGCTAACTTGGAGCTGCAGTAAATGACATCCTGTGACTTTGTGCTGAAGCATCCTGATCCCTGCTGTCTCTGGCTATGGATCCCCTTCCTTCACCCCACAGGCGATGACATCTCTAATTTGGCACAGCAAATCCGCTGATCATAAACTTCCTTTTTCACCTTCTTTTTGAGTTGGAAAGATTTGCAACAGGGTTTAATACAAACTGATAGAATTAATCTTAACAAATAATAAACACCTTTCAATAAGTGAACAAAGAGAGAAAACCCATCAGACATGTGAAAGATTTCGATCAAACAGAGGAAGAGGCTGACAAATGTGAACCAATGTCCCCTTTTGACGAGATCGGGTGTGTTCAGGGTGGTATGGCCCTAGCAAGTGTCCTCTTTTGAGACACAAGAAACAGGAGGAAACTTTTAAAAATGTCTAGGTCATAGTCATGAGATTAAAGAGGGTACTTTTGAAAAGTGAAAAATCTTGGATTAAGAAAACTTGTTTCCACTTAAAAAAAGTTCTTAAAAAAGAATCCAGTACAGGTAGTAAATCAGGTGTGGCAGAAAACAAAGGAGCTAGTTTTAAAAAAAGAAAAGAAAAGGTACTTCTCTCTAAAGAAATAGTCATGATAAATAGTTGTCATTTTGGGATCCCTTTACCCCAAAGATCTGGGTTTGTTCTAAAATTTCTGGCAATCCTGTATCTTTTAAGATCCTTCGCCTTCCCTGTCACCTTTGTTTTGCTAAGACACTTTTTAAAGTAACTTTCTAAGGATGAACAGGGACATGCCTTATTTAATCTTGTTTAAAAAATCTTCGTATGTCGGAGATTCTCTTTGTTTTGCTCTTAATGCTCAGCTGTAGCTTAGCTTGATACAGAAATCTCGAAAATAATCAGAAATCAGAAAACTTGAAAACCATCTTTACAGCAGCACTTCCCATTTCCTCCGCTGTGTTAGTTCTTTCCCAGCACTTACAACCTCATCATCTCTCTGCCACCCAGACACACTCTATTATCTTGTTTTTCTTGCTTTACCAGGATGCAAGTTGTACAGAGGCAGAACTTTTTTTTTTTTTTTTTGCCTGCTTTGTTCAATAATAATGCCTAGAATAGCACCTCTCTCACAGTGGGCACTGATGTTTGTTGTACAAATAAATGAATTCCCTTAGAATTTTGAAAACTTTATTCCAGTACTCTTGAGCATCCACTGTTGCTGAAATACAATGCCAGTTGGATTTTTGTTCTTTTATAAGTGTGCTGTTATTCTCTCAGGAATTCCTTTTGTAAAGAAAACCTTTGTTACTCTGAAATTTTACCATGGCACCCCATGTACAGGTTGTTCGTGTTCTTTCCCCCCATTCAGCCTCCCTGACACATGGAGAACCCCTTCAATCCAATGACCTGTCTCTTTCTGCAACTCCCCATGGTCAGTTCTTGACCTGGTCCACTGTGCCCCTTTTTTCCCCCATCCCTACATTTTCCACCTCTTTATCTTCTCAGCCTGCATTCTGGGAGACATTACCTGGAGTTTACTTCCATGCTTGTGTTGCATTTTAAAAATTTTTGCAGTAATATTTTTAGTTTCTAAGAGATCTAACTTGTTCTCTGATGCTTCCTTTCTCATAGCTTCTTGTTCTTAGGGATGCAGTGTTTCTCAAATTCTGAGAATACCTTTTATTTTTTTTTTATTTTTAATTTTTTTTTAATGTTTATTTATTTTTGAGACAGAGAGAGACAGAGCATGAACGGGGGAGGGTCACAGAGAGAAGGAGACACAGAATCTGAAACAGGCTTCAGGCTCTGAGCTGTCAGCACAGAGCCCGATGCGGGGCTCGAACCCACGGACCGTGAGATCATGACCTGAGCCAAAGTCGGACGCTTAACCGACTGAGCCACCCAGGCGCCCCCTGAGAATACCTTTTAAAAAACTTAAGGGTTTTTCTATTCCCTGGATTTTTTCCCCTGTATTTGGTTACTCTGTCCATTTTAGCCTTTTCTTTCCAAGCTACTGGTTAATGGTTCATGTCTACTAATCCTTAGTTATCTGTTGATATTTAAAAAACAAGAATTCTAGGTTCGCTTGTGTATGTTTTGTTGTCGAGTCGCCTCTTTAATTAGGAAGGATGAGGGGCGCCTGGGTGGCGCAGTCGGTTAAGCGTCCGACTTCAGCCAGGTCACGATCTCACGGTCCGTGAGTTCGAGCCCCGCGTCAGGCTCTGGGCTGATGGCTCAGAGCCTGGAGCCTGTTTCCGATTCTGTGTCTCCCTCTCTCTCTGTCCCTCCCCCGTTCATGCTCTGTCTCTCTCTGTCCCAAAAATAAATAAACGTTGAAAAAAAAAAAATTAAAAAAAAAAAAAAAAATTAGGAAGGATGAGTAAGAAGTCTGTGAATGTGGACGGGGTCTGTTACTCAGCAGGTTTTGCCTTAGAGCTATGAGACCAGGTGCCAGCTGTTAGGTTTCCAGAATGAGAATGTGGAGTACTAATACTTACACTAGTAATTCTTATTCTCTCCTGGAAGTTTCCTTCAATCTCTGAGAAAGGAGTTTTCTGCCTGGAGGTAAATGCAGGATTGCAGTAGCTTTACTTAAAGATGTATAGTGTACGTGTATAGGGGTTGGGGGCCCACAGGCACACGTTCATGTATGTGTGTGTGTGTGCAGAGCAAGCTGGGGCAAATGGCATCAGAAGTCTCTGTAGGGTTCCACTTAGGCTGTAGCCCCCTCTAGTATACTTTTATCTCTCAATATTTATCTGTTTTTCATTTCCCAGAAATGAAAACTTCTGGAAAATTCTTTCATCTTCTGATAATACCCTTCCCCGCCTATTCTTTTCTCTGTTGTAATGAGGAGTCAAATGCATGTGTGTTTAGTCAGTATCTTGATCCATGCTTTGAGGGGACAAAACATTTATGACTGTCTTGGATTTACAAATCTCAACTTAAAATTTTGTTTCCAGGGTGCCCGGGTGATTCAGTCAGTTAGGCATCCAAGCTCAGGTCATGATCTCATGGTTAGGGAGCTGGATCCCCACATCAGGCTCTCTGCTGTCAGCGCAGAGCCCGCTTCAGATCCTCTGTCCCCCTCCTCTCTGCCCCTCTCCTGCTCACAGTCTCTCTCTCTCAAGAATAAAAACATTAAAAATTATTTAAGAAATTGTTTCCTTTTACCCCAAATATCATCAAGATATTCTGAAACTCTAATCTCAAGCGCTAATTTCCATCTTTGAGCCAGCTTTTCATCTGGAAACAGCTCAGAAATCTCTTAGAATTTTAATACTGGCATCTCCTCAGGATAACCCTGGCTAAATGTTTCACCTTCTTTCATGGCAAGGATTTAAAATAATCCTCCTGTGTCTTCCCAGCGTACTTTCCTTACCATGAGAATGAAGGTTTGATCCAGTTGATGGTATTGCACACTGCCACTGGAGCTACAACATTTTTCACTAATCATGGCCTAATTAGACCCACTGAGCTTCCCAAGACGAAAGAACCTACTTTATTACCTAATAAACATGCCGCACGCTTTCACAGAAGAGTCCTTATCTCACATGCCCTAGCTGAACAAGGTCTCGTGCATCTCATTACTTTAGGAAGAACAGAATATATTTCAGACAAGCTAGCGGTCCTGCAGAGCAAAGAAATCAGGCATCCTTCAACATTCAACAAATATTTACTAAGCGACTTTTATGTGTTAGGTACTATTCTAGGTATTAGGGACTAAAAGACGGAAATCCCTGGTCTCATGAAGACATATTCCACTGAGGAGAGACAGGCAATAAACCAAATACACAGCATGCTGAATGAGCACTGCTACTGAGAGAAATAAAGCAGGGAAGGAACCTCATGAGTGTCAGAAAGGGGCTTTTGAAATTTTCAATGGAAGGAGGTGACAGAGTGAGCTGTACAGATGTGTGGGGCAAGACACTCCCGGCAGGGAGGACAGAAAGTGCAAAGGCTCTCAGAAGGGAGTGTGCAGTGTGCCTAGGATACAGGAGAAAATAGCAAGGAGGCCAAGGAGGCTGGACCTGGGTGAATAAAGACGGAAAAATTAATAGGAGCTAAGTCACATATGACCTTCTGAGCCATTACAATGACTTTTACTAGGAGTGGCGTGAAAGCCCCTGGAGGCTTTGGAACAGAAAGTGATGTAACTCACATTTAAACAGTGTTACTCTGGCTCCTAGGAGTTGAGAACAGACTGAAAGGGAGTCAGACATAAGCAAGGAGACTGGTTGGAAGGCTATCCTTTTCCAGTAACTGGATTCCATATCAATTTCTTTTCTATTCTGACACCTCCCATCACTTCATCATTTGGCCATCCTTAACAATGAGAAGTTAGAAATAACGTGTGTTACTCATACTCTATCCAGACTTCATATTTTTATTTTGATTAGGACAACCATTTTGAGCATATAACTTGTATAAATTATATTCATTCATTACTGTTTTATCTGCATGGGAGAGAAATAACACAGATTCTCTCACTTGCCATATCCTTTGGAGGAGAGGTAATAAGTCTGACTCACCTATACTCAAAGCTAATGAAAGACGTCAAGCCAAGAGTGAACAGCAAGTAATTTCCGTCTACATGATATCTGATTCGGGAGCCTCTCAAACATATGAAATAGTAGAAAACTTCTCGTTGTGATCTCTTTGCCTTTAATCAGATTCGGTACATATTTTGAGGTTCAGGGACACAAGGGTGACTTATCTAAGGTCACACAGCTAGTAACTTGGTAATAAGAAGTCAAACTCAGGTCTCTTGATCTCAAGACCAGTGCTTTCTGCATTGTGCCACCTGTGTCCAGCTCTTTGACTCATGACGGGACCAGGGTTGTCAAAGATGATGAGGCATGAGGCAAGAGACAATGCACAGGCTTCCTGTGGGACTGGTACAGCAAATGAGGAAATATGTGCTCCTTAGTTCATAATTCTTAGAGTGCAAATAATTATATCTCGATGGAAATTCTTTTTTTTTTTAATTTTTTTAAACATTTATTCATTTTTGAAAGGCAGAGAGAGAGCGCGGACAGGGGAGGGGCAGAGAGAGAGGGAGACACAGAAACAGAAGCAGGCTCCAGGCTCTGAGCTGTCAGCACAGAGCTTGATGCGGGGCTCGAACTCACGGACCGCGAGATCACGACCTGAGCCGAAGTCGGCCGCTTAACCGACTGAGCCACCCAGGTGCCCCTCGATGGAAATTCTTTAAAAAGTTACCTGTGGAAAACATGAGCTATTAATAAAGTCCCATTGGAGAAGTGAGTTTCATAACATTGTTAACCCTCTCTCTCTTGTCTCTGAATCCTATTCTTGTTCTGTCTAGAGAATCTATCTCCTATATTTTAAAGAGTGAGAGTGTGTGAAAGAGAAGTGACAAAGAGGATGACTACTGAAGACGAAAAAAATCAGAAGTGAGGTTTATACCTAGAGCAGTGAAGTGAAGACGTAAGAAATTCAGCCAAGTGACGATTTGTTCTTTGTAAGGCACGCAGTTACAAGCACGAAGATGACATTTCAGGAATCGCCAGCCTAAACAAACACCCACGACCACTTAGAACCAAGGATTTAGTCCCAAGTCCTAGTGGGTAAAGCTACTGCAATTACAGTATCCATTTGTTGGCAACTCCTACGTTCTGTGAAAATTTTGACCGTAAAGGAATCTTGCACCTCATCAGCTGTATTGGATACAAAAACAATGTGGTACTAGAAGAGAGATTTAGAGTCTGAGTATTAAGGGCAAAAGAGGAAAACAACAAAAATGATAGTTCTTCATCATTAGGTTTTTAGCCATAGAAAGGAAGAAGGAAGAGTAAGTTTTCCATCTAGTCAGCCTCATCAATTTGACCAAAGGGAAAAATATTGACAAGAATTCCAGAATTTCATAAAACAGTGAGTCACTCTTTCCTGAACATTTTATTTTCCAGTGGAAGACGGTAATGGCTTCTTAATTCTTGAGCACACATCATGTCAATCATGTCAATGTCATGTGTTAAAATCCGATTAATTACAACGTACATGGAATGGCTTTCTGACTGGAGTGAAGGATGGTTTAACAAAAGGATCTACAACATGGTTGTAACATTTGAGAATTGCTTTTTAAACTTTCTAAGAAAATATTTCCTACCTGAGGGGCATTAGTAGCCACTAGAAATGCATTTGTCCGCCCTGGGTGATCGTAATCATGCATGGCAGCTGCCACGTAGAGAGCCATCAATTCCAGTGCAGGAATGTTTGCAGAAAGGCACCCATAGCTCTCATCTGGAATAGAGCAGCTCCTTGAAGAAATGTAGGCAATTTGCCCAGGGTTCATTCTACCATCCGAATCTGAGGAACAAGCAAAATACACCAGCATTACACTTACAATGAGACTCACTTACAATGAGACTAAGGACAGGATTCCCCATTGGAAATAAGATTATTTAGCTTACTTATTGACTAATCAAAGAAAGAAACTCTATTTATAAACAAGGACTTACAACAGTCTTTTATTTCCAACATACATGCTACTAGAGACAAAAAATGTTAAACATGATGCTGAAGTCACTTGCTTTATGAGACATTCTGAGGTCTTTATGATGCTCTCTTACTCAGGCTAATAAAAATTTTTAAAAACCTCCGGTTTCTAAACATTTGTTATTTAAGGGCTAGAGATAATGGCCAGGGCATAGGAAGTAACAGGAAAAAAGCAAGCTGGAGAATAAAATTTCATGAAAACAGTATGGAGATTTAGGAACTTAATAGATTAACAAACTAAGCTTCTCAATATAGATGCATTTCAAATCTTATCCAGAAAGATTACATTTCATTTGTAGCCCAGACTACAACTCTTCCCCTTCTCTTTTTCCTTCCATGAAGCCCCTTATAAGATGATGGCAAGAAAAATTATGGAAAATGAAAAGACATCAAAAACTGAGGAATGTCTCATTTAACATAATTCTCTTTTTATCCTCCAGTTAGAACCAATATTTTCACTATCAGCACTATGCTTTCAGTGTCTTAATATCTTACACCATGGATTTCTTAAATTGTTTTTGTATTTTAGTGCCTTTATCTATTTAAATGGTCATTCTCTACTTTCGCTAAAATAATCTTAAAGTACAAGAAAAAAAATAAGCCATATTTAGACTAGACAGCAAATAAAACCACAAAGATATTAAAGAGATACAAAATTTCATTCATTGTCTTCATCAGTGGAAACTAGGAATAATGTCCTGGCCTGTCAAAGTCCAAAATGCTCTTTTTTTTTTTTCCTTAAGTTCATTTATTTGAGAGAGAAAGAGTGAGCGAGCGAGCTGGGGAGGGGCAGAGAGGAGACAGAGAATCCCAAGCAGACTCCATACTGTCAATACAAAGCCCACCCACCGTGGGGCTCAAACTCACAAACTGCGAGATCATGACCTGAGCCGAAACCAAGAGTCAGTCGCTTAACCAACTGAGCCACCCAGGCACCCCTAAAACGATCTTGATCATAATTTATCTCACTCAAAATATTTGCCATCACATGAATTTCACATAATAACTTTAATACACACTAGTGAATTATAAAGATACCTCATTTTTATGCTGTTTATATATTTAATTAAATTGAGGTTTAGAATCACCCCCACTAGAACTTTTAAAAAGACAGTTAAATGTATGGGTAAAGATATATTTAAATACTCAAATTTCTTTTTAATTAAAAACATTTTTAATGTTTATTTTTATTTTTGAGAGAGACAGAGACAGAGTGTGAGTGGGGGGGGGGGGGTAGGCAGAGAGAGAGGAAGACAGAATCCAAAGCAGGCTCCAGTCTCTGAGCTGTCAGCACAGAGCCCAACACGGGGCTTGAACTCACAAATCGCAAGATCACGACCTGAGCCAAAGTTGGACGCGTGACTGACTGAGCCATCTGGGTGCCCCTAAATATTCAAATTTCTAATAAGATTTTAGTTATAAATATCAGCCAATAATTTGAATTAGTTTATGTATAGTATATGCATTCCAGATTTCCTATAGAATTATAAATGTATATATATAAAATAGCAAAAATAGCAAAAGACATCCTTTTAAACTCAGTAATTACTTAGAATTGATACATTAGGATCTTAATATATTGATGTTTCTTTGTTGTTTGGTTAAACGTGAAAGTAATAGTGTGAAAAATAAAATGGCTGGCAAGGACAATTAAACGTAACTATTACATTGGGGCGCCTGGGTGGCTCAGTTGGTTAAGCGTCGGACTTCAGCTCAGGTCACGATCTCACAGTCCGTGAGTTCGAGCCCCGCGTCGGGCTCTGGGCTGATGGCTGAGAGCCCGGAGCCTGTTTCCGATTCTGTGTCTCCCTCTCTCTCTCTGCCCCTCCCCCGTTCATGCTCTGTCTCTCTCTGTCTCAAAAATAAACGTTAAAAAAAAATAAACCTAACTATTACAGATTCCACTTGTTTACTTTCTTTCAGAAAATGGTGATTCTTTTAATTTGCTGATTAATCTAAAAGGAGGCCTCAGCAAAAGACAACCAGACTGGAAAAAACTCTGACAGTTTTTTTCCCCCCCTTTTTGTAACATAAGTGCCTGGATTAAGCTTTGATCTCCAAAGCATCCATTTCAAAGAGGCATCTACTATAAAAATGGCTATCTCAAAGAAATACCCTGTCAGCCACCTGTCTAGATAAAAAGCCAGGCCACTTCTAGAAATCTTGATTTCAATAACTGATCATCTGGGCTGCTGGTTTTCTCTCTACCCATGCTTTAAGTTCCTGCTTTTATGTTTTAAATTCACCAATAAAGAGTGAGCCAGTGAAACCGCCAACCTTGACCCCAATAAAAAGCAGAACCCCAGGTGTATCCACTTGCATGCTTGTGCACATGCTGTCTCCCCCTGTGACCTTGCTATGTGGTCCCAGCTATGCTGTGTAATTTTTAATTCTTATAATAAACCTTTATTTTTTCAAAGTTGCGTGGTGGTTATTGCTAAAGGGCATCTTGCAGTCATAATAACCACAAAGGCTGGTCCAGCCACAGCACTGGTTATTGACAGGCTGAGACCAACACACAACAAAGAGGTAAAACTATCTCTACTTATAAGTGACATGAGGTTATATATAGAAAAATCCTAAGAAATCCACCAAAAAGCTATTAGAATTAATAAAGATGATCAAGGTTGCAAGATCTAAAAAATCATTTTATGCAAAAAGATCAACTGTATTTACATATGATAGCAATGAATAATCAAAAACTAAGCCCAAGAAAACCATTCTATTTACACTAGCATCAAAAAGAATAAAATACTTAGGAATAAACTTAACAAAAGTACAAAACTAGTATTCTGGAAACTAAAAAATACTGTTAAAATAAATTATAGAAGACTTAAATAAGTGGAAAAAATACCCATGTTCATGGACCAGAAGACTTAGTATTGTTAAAGTGGCAATACTCCCCCAAAATGATCTACAGATTCCACACGATCCCTATCAAAATCCTAGCTATTATTTATAGAAATTCACAAGCTGAATTTAAATTCATATGGAAATACAAGAGATCCAGAATAGCCAAAACAATCTTGAACAAGAAGAACAAAGTTGGAGTACTTAAACTTACAATTTCAAAGCTTACTAACAAAGCTCTAGCAATGAAGATAACATAGTACCAGCATAAGGACAGACCTACAAATCAATAAAATAAAACTGAGAATCCAGAAATAAACCCTCATATTTATGGCCAACTGATTTTGTAGAAGGGTGTCAAGACCTTGTTGAGAGTTATCTATGTGCCATGTATGATGCTAGATTCTTTCATACATGTCGTTTCATTTAATGCTCATAATTTTTTAAGGTAGAAACTCATTTAATAACATTTAAGGGCCGACTATGTGGAGAATATATAAAGAACTCTTTTCAACAAATGGTTCTGGGACAACTGGATATCCATGTGCAGAAGAATGTTAGATCTCTTCCTTTATCCATCCCCCCAAATTAGTTCCAATGGGTCATAGACCTAAACTTAATGGCTGTAACTAAGAAACTCTTAGGAGAAAACGTAGGGTAAATCTTCATGATCTTAGGTGAGGCAAAACCCTTCTTAGACATGATACCAGAAGCATGAGCAACTAAAGAAAAATTAGATAAATTAAACATCAAAATTAAAACTTTTTGTACTTCAATAGACACTATCAAGAAAGTAAAAAGACAACTCACAGAATGGCAGAAAATAGGGGCAAATCAATCTGATAAGGGACTTATATTCAAAATATACGAAGAACTCTTACAGCTCAGTAATAAAAAGACAAATGACCAAATTTAAAAATGGATGACATGAATAGACATTTCTTCACAGAAGACAGACACATGGTAAGGCATTCAACATTAGTAGCCATTAAGTAAATGCAATGAAAACCACAATGAAATACCACTTCAGAGTCACTAGAACGGCTATCAAAAAGATAATAACTGGGGTGCCTGGGTGGCTCAGTCGGTTGAACATCCGGTTTCGGCTCAGGTCATGATCTCAAGGTTTGTGAGTTCGAGCCCCACATCAGGCTCTGTGCTGATAGCTTGGAGCCTGGAGCCTGTTTTGGATTCTGTGTCTCCCTCTCTCTCTGCTCCTCCCCTCCTTGTGCTCTCTCTCTCTCAAAAATAAATAAACAGGGGCGCCTGGGTGGCTCAGTCGGTTGAGTGTCCAACTTCGGCTCAGGTCATGATCTCACAGTCCGTGAGTTCGAGCCCCACGTCAGGCTCTGTGCTGACAGCTCAGAGCCTGGAGCCTGTTTCAGATTCTGTGTCTCCATCTCTCTCTGAACCTCCCCCATTCATGCTCTCTCTGTCTCAAAAATCAATAAAGGTTAAAAAAATTTTTTTAAATAAATAAATAAACATAAAAAAAGCTTTTTAAAAAAGATAATAACAAGTGACAAAAAAAAAAGGAATCTTCATACATTGTTGATGAGAATATAAATAGTGTAGCCCCCTTAGAAAACAGTTTGGCGGATGCTCAAACTGTTAACCACAGAATCACCTTATGACCCAGCAATTCCACAGCTAGGTGTATGCCCAAGAGAAATGAAAACATATATCCACACAAAAACTAGTACATGAATACTCATAGCAGTATTCATAACAGCCCCAAAGTAGAAAGAACCCAAATGTCCATCAACATTGGGTGGTAGGAGAATGAGAAAGAGAAAGAAAAAACTTGTTTATTATGTAAAATAAATACATGGCAATGAGGAAAAACACATGTGGCTATTATAGACTTCACTTCTGTGACTGGTCACATAGCTATAGTTCAGAGTTATCATTTTCTTATCCCACTACCCATTCCATTTTCCCTTTGTCCTCAGCTAGCATCTCTAGTGATCATGGTTCTTTGCCTAGTGGAATGACCTATATTTTCAAGGCTCTGCACTACTGTGATCCTATGATACTGGATTAGTAGTTTTTCATTATCTTTTGTCATTGGACATAGGAGTACCAAAAAGGCCAAAAAAATCCCCTAGGTTACTGATATACATCCTCTCACATACAGTAGGAACCTTATCTCCTCTTGATAATAAGGATCAGACAAAATCAATCACCCAACCTGGTACAGAATCTTTATAAATTAGGTTGACTTATTCAAAAGATGATCATATCTGGAATAACTGTGGCAACTGGAATCACCACCTGATGAAATTTAGAATAATCTACCATCATTTCCCAAGATCCATTCATCTTGTGTAAAAGTCAAAATACCAAGATGAATGGCAACGTGATGGAAATCACAAATTCTGCACCTATAAGTATTTCATAATGGCACTAATTTCTGGATGCAATCCATCCAGTAATACGGTGTTGCTTTGGTTCACTACTTTGTTAGAATGAGGCAATTTCAGGGGATTCCATTTGACCCTTTTTACCATGATGGTGCTCTCTGCAAAGACTGAGGAATTAATGGAGGGGTTCTGCCCAGTTGCTCAGTATGTTTATTTGAGCTATGCATTCAGATGGGTGGGTTCAGAGAACTGATACTTATGAGGTGGGCCCAGACCAAAAGTCCTTTTATCCTCTAAATTCCATAAGCCCCTATGGTGATTGGTGGACCAGTGTGACATTTTATTACTCCAGGAATTAGTGCTGCAATGTTCTCATTACCTTGGCAAAAGGGGACAACTTCCGACACTCAGTTAGGTGTGGGAAAGATGATCACAGGATCAACCCCTCTCAACATCCTGTTACTGTAAGCCTTTGAGTCCCTTCCTCAGAAAGAGACGTGAAGAGGCTATAGTGCTGTCCCTTCTTCAGAGACATGAGCCATGGAATGGCAAGTGGCTTCTAGACACTGGAGGAAGCAAGGAAAGAGACTCTAGGAAGAACACAATCTTGCTGACACTCTGGGTTGGCCCAGCTGGATCTATTTTGGACTTCTGACCTCCAGAACTGTAACATAGTAAATCTGTGCTGTTTTAAGCCACTAAGTCTGTAGCATTACAGCAGCAATAGGAAACAGCAGCAATACAGACTTTTGTGCCTGGAAGTGGCATATTGTTGTAACAAAACCTAAAAATGCGAAAGTAGCTTTGGAATTGGACGATGGAGAGAGGCTGGAAGAATTTTGAGCACATTTTGAAACCAATAAAAGCTATTAATCAACATATTCAAGAAGCTCACTGAACCCCAAGCAGAATGACTACAAAGAAAATCACCTGAGTACATAATAGTCAAAAATGCTAAAAACCAACAGCAAAGAGAAAACGGACATATTAATTTTCAGGAGAGATAAGACTGAGGGCCAATTTGTCAATAGAAACTATAGAAATCAGAAATGGATGGAATGGTATCTTCAAATGTGCTAAGATATGAAAATATTCTTCTAAGAAAATCAATACATCCACAAACACAAAAGCTAAAGAAAATGACTATTGGAAAGAACAAAGAGCACTAAAAGAGAGTAAATATGGAATGGCAGAAAAATAATGGCAGTACTTTGGACTCAACTACCAAAGACTATAAAGCAATGGCCAAATCTATGACATTTACACTGATTAGTATGGAAATAGTTCTCCGGCATTTGTAACTAAGCCAATTCTGTCCTGGTATGTATATGTGTGTGTGTGTGTGTGTGTGTGTGTGTGTGTGTGTGTGTGTATCTCACTGGAGTAACTCTCCCCTCTTTTACAAGCTAGAGTAGAGAACCATGTTATAATTCATTACATTTGTATAATTAATTATATTTATGATGAGGAGCAGAATGAGCTTTTTTGGAGGGCAAAACTTAAATGTTATGAAAGGTTTTTAATATCATCATTTAAATGTTTATATGAAGCTTTTAAGTATGTCTGCTTTCATTGTGAATGTTACACATTTTAAACTTACATGATATACCTAAAACAAACAAAAGAATTGAAAGAAAAGTGCAAAGAAATGGATTATCATAATATGTGGGATAGCAAGCACCAGGATGGGTCACAGGAAAGAAACATGGTAGATCCAACAGTATCAGACCTTAACCTAGCTCTTAAGGTGAGTCAGGTTTCCTAATTTGCATGTATTATGCATCAAAATTTACATAGTCCTTTTTATGTACCAAAGGTTACTTTTTGAAAATTTTAAAAGAACAGAGGTAATGAAATGAGATTGCTTGATTTATTATTTCTAGACAAATAATTAAAAGGAAGATTTCTAGAAGGAAGTACCTGTTTCGTTTCCTGTTGCATGATCATTGTGGATCTGCTGTAAACCAGGAATTGGCCGGGTTGTCAGATACCAAACTGCATGCAGGACGTCTGTGGCATGTATACGGTTGTGATCTAAAGTCACCAAAATATTTTATAAAAATGATCATTCTGTTGAGTTTAACATAGGACATTTTAAAAAATACAATAATTTTCTATTTTACTATATCCTCATAAGTAAAATGTATGGCTTAGAATAATTTCCCACAATTATATTTTTGTTTCTTTCTTTTTTTTTTTTTTTTTTTTTTAAGTAAGCTCACTCTCCAACAGGGGGCTTGAACTCACGACCCTGAGATCAAGAGTTGCATGCTTGGGGCGCCTGGGTGGCTCAGTCAGTCGGTTGAGTGTCCGACTTCAGCTCAGGTCATGATCTCACAGTTCATGGGTTTGAGCCCCATGTCAGTCTCTGTGCTGACAGCTCAGAGCCTGGAGCCTGCTTTGGATTCTGCTCCTTCTCTCTCTGCCTCTCCCTCACTCGTGCACTGTCGCACTGTCTTTCAAAAATAAATACATGTAAAAAAAAAAAAAAAAAAGTTGCATGCTTTACTGACTGAGCCAGCCAGGCACCCTTGTTTTCATCTTATTTTTTCAAGTCTCTTGATGTGTTAAAAAGTTCTCTTTTAAAAACTTTCACATATACTATGAAAACATAGTAAGACAGTCAAAGAGAAGGCAAGTAACAAGGGCCAATTGAAAGGCATTGGAAAATTTACTTACAGTTGGTATTTTGTAGCTTTAAAAATCTTATGTAAATAGCGTCTGGATTATGGGCACCCATGTTTGCACACAAAAGTTTTGGCACACAGATAACAGTTACAAATTCTGGATACTTGAACTCCTCACCCCCCACTCCTCCAACACATGTACATCAAAAAAAAAAAAAAAAAAAAAAAAAAAAAAGATGAGCTATATATAACTATACCTCTCAGGCCTACTATAAGGATTAAGTGTTAAATGGTATATATGAAAACATCCAGAACAGTGTCTGAGACATAGTACATAATCAAGAAAACATTCGTTCACTGAAATATCACTATCTGAAAGGGCAAGGCCTGCGACTGAAAGCCAGTTTTGCAATTTCTAGTTTTATGATCTTGGGAATGATTCTTCTGAGTTTTTACTTCTCACCTGTGAAGGTAGAGAATACAACCTTTCCAGCAAAGACTAAATGATATAATCTTCATGAAAAATTCATAAATCATTGAATAATGGATATTCAATAAAAGTTCAACATTTCAACAAATATTTAATGAGTACCATGTAGAATCAGCAGGTGATACTACTAACATTCAGCCTACTGCTAGGACATGATGTCAATCTGCAAGGAGCTTAATTATTAATACAGCCAACACCTTTTATTGACCATTTACTATGTGCCAGGAATTCTGAAACACACTTTACACGGCTTATCTTATCATTAACTATGGGGTAGGAACTATTGTTATTTCCATTTACAAATTTGGGAACTAAAGTTTAGAAAAGTTAGATCCAGAGACACTTTTTTTTTTTTAATGTTTCTTTATTTTTGAGAGAGAGAGAGAGAGAGAGAGAGAGAGAGAGCGCGCGCGCAAGTGGGGGAGGGACAGAGAGACGAGAACGGAGGATCAGAAGCAGGTTGCGCGCTGATAGCTAGCCTGATGTGGGGCCTGCACTAATAAACCATGAGGTCATGACCTGAGCCGAAGCTGGACACTCAGCTGACTGAGCCACCCAGTGCCCCAGAGACTCTTTTCTTAACTAATGTATCCTAATGGGAGCTGATAGTGAAGACTCTACTGCCTCTTTCTTTCCATTCCCCTTCCTCTGAAGTTCATTTTAAAGTATCACTTTATTCTATTTATAAAATTCACTTTTTGAAATGCATATTTTGTAAGTGGAAATTATGGTACATAGAAGCCACATTATCATCCCAATTAATGAGTTATGCCAATTTAAGAAAAATCTGCTCTCTGTTTATAGTAGTGATTTCCCAAAATGTGTCCATATGAAGGAAAATTGTAGAATGTATCAACATATAAACCGTATCTTTTCCTAATATAAAATTCAAATTATATTTTACCATAAATCAAAGAGCCATTAGAAATTATTCCATAAGTCAGGACACAGTTAAAAATAGAAATTTTATGGATAAATTTTAAATATTTTAAAGTCAAGATTTTTCTGAAACTCTTGACTGACTTAATTACCAAATATTTTAAAAGATAAGGAACTCAGATGAATAATTATTAACACAGAAAGTTGTACACCAGGTAATAATTAAGGGAAAAATCCATTATAAATATGTCTGTATTATAATTAACTTTATGAAAAATAAGAAAAAAGTCTTGAAGAATATATACCAAAATGTTAACAATAGTTAACTCTAGGTAGTAGCATACAGATTACTTTTTAAATCCCTATTTAAAATATTTTCAAATATGTAATTTAAAAAGTGTTTAAGAGAGCATCTGAAGGGAAAAATAATAGTTGCAAAACCAGCATTATTTGAATTTAAATAATGAGATACGTTAATACTTACAAGGAATGTCTCGGTAGCCATTTTCTAATGCACGAAAATAGTTCATGAACTGTAGAGTGGGAATTTTAAATATTTCCAATAAACCAGTGTCTTGAAATAAGGTATACATAACCTAAATGTCAATTAAAATAAAATTCACTTTAAAAATCAGGATTTCTATTTGCAGTTGAGTAGAATATGTTTTTGTGATTTGCATTTGGGGATGTTACCATGTATATGTCTTTAAGTTAATAATTTATTTAAAACTTTCCTACAATAAATTCTTCTCAAAACATTAAAAAGGAAGACATAACCCTGAAGCCCTTGAAAACCAAAGAAAACTATCACATGTCTCAGCTTTAAAATTTTTCTATTCTTCCCTTTAGTTTTTTTATTTATAATTTATTAAAGGGCACATGAATTCTATTCTACTCTAGTCCTTAACAGAAGTCCAAACAATATATTTATTACATTTTTGTCCCTAAAGACTTCAATGAGGTGAAACTGTATGCCCACCACATAAATTATCCTTATGTTTGTACATTTCATAAATACGATACCTGGAAGATAATGAGAGTGATATTTTGGGAAGGTTAATCTGATGCTGTTGTATGAACCCCTCAGGGAGAACCTTGAGTCTGGATGGTAACAAGGAACTATTTTTCCATGGCTCTAGCATGAAACGAACCATTTGGCCTTTGGTAAAGTACGGGGAGGCAGGTGACAGAAATGAAGCCTAAGTTTCAGTGGTTAGAACTAGCTCACATTTTATGTCCTCTTCAACCTCAGGCTTCAGTATAGAGTAAATCTTTATTCTGTAGTAAAATTAAACCCCATTAATACAGGCCAAAAAACTACTTTTCATTTATTCAATTAAAATTTATTTTAATATTTTAAATTTATATTTAAATTCAATATTTTCATTTATTCAAATAAAATTATACATTATATATAATTATTTTTATATATGGGTTTATACACACACACACACACACACACATATGTATATATATCTTCTCAAATTTTTTACTGAAAACTTCATTTGTGAGAAAAATAATTAAGTGAACAATGTTGAAGTTGTGCCTAAACCAACATTATACATTTTTAGAGTTCGTGTTTTATAAAGATCCAAGGAAAAATTAATTTATGATAAAAAAGTAGAGATTTTAAACAAACCTGACTAAGGATCCTTCCTGATTTCTCTCCCATTTTTTCAACAACTTCAAATATTTGAAAATTCCAGTTGCTCATCTTCTCTATTAAGGAATCATAATCTTCTATTAAAATCAGGTCCAGTGATGCTTCCTGTTCAATCTGTACACATAGGGGGGAAAAACACAAACCAACTCAACCTCACCTTTTAAAAAATATCGTTAAATCCACATCCAAATGAGAACACTTAAAATTGAACATTAAAAAATGGCCAATATTATTTTCTACAGAAGTTATTCTTAAACATAATCTGTACTTCCTACTTCTTCTCTTTGTAAAATGCTATCAGAAAAATGTAAAAATGTCTTCTAGGCATAAGAAGACTTATTAATCTTCACAGTACTTTTACAAATAAAAATACTGTATTTCCAAAACACTATACAAATCTAAAGTCCATTATTTTTTTTAGAAGTTATACATATCAAAGAATAATAGAGACTCCTATCCTTATACTGGCATTTATTACTAGTTTAACTAGTAAGGAATGGATGGTTTTTTCCCCCTAAAAATCTTAAATTTTGAACTTAAAAACAAAAACAAAAAACTGCTATTATAAGCAGATTGTTTTTTAATGCTTTATGCACAAGTTCCCCACACTTTAACATACACAATTTAAGAAAATATCAGTATAGAAAGTAATATATCTACTGTATCATTAAGTAAAATGTGTTCATTTTAAAATGAACGCACTTTGTTGTTCTCGGATGATGAGTTCAGAAGCACAGCTGACCCTTAAACAACACGAGTTTGAACTACCTTGTGCAGTTCAAACAACCTTGTGCAGGTCCACTGCACAAGGATTTTTCACAGGACAGCGCTATAAATACAGTCTGTACTCACGGTACTGTTGGTACAGTAAATACAGCATTTCCTCTTATGATTTTTAATACCATTTCCTTTACTCTAGCTTTACTGTAAGAATACAGGATACAATACATGCAACATACAAAATACGTGTGAACTGACATATATGTGTTTATGCGATCAGTGAGACTTCTGATCAACTGCAGATTATTAGTAGTTAAGTTCTGGAGGAGTCAAAAGTTATATGTGAATTTTTGACTGTGTGTGGGAGGGTCAGCACTCCTAATACCAGCACTATTCGAGGGTCAACTGTAACTATTATTTTTAACCCAAAGTATTCTTTAATATGGTATGACTTTTCAGCAAAAAAAAATAAAAATAAAAGTACTATTATATCAAAAATCTTGTTCTGAGCAAAAATAATGACACTAGTACTAAACCAATATTATATTTCACCTTAACATAATCATATGGAAAGTTTATCTTTTACATTTGGTTGCTGTTCATTCTGTGCCTCTTCTGTTAGGTGAGTATCACCTTCCAAAAATAATTTTCTGCACTCTGTGTTCTCTGTTTCCACTTCATGTTGCACTTCTGTGAGGCTGAATGATTGTTTTGAGGAAACGGTGTTGTCTTCATCACCTTTCAAGAAATACATATAGTAATAAGAAGAATAAAACTTGCACTATATGCATAGTTTTATAAGGAAAATTATTTATAAAAAATCTTCACATAAAGTGAACCATACTGGCATTCAGTTTAAATTAATGGCACCATTAAGTTGTATCTTGCTGGATTATTTGGCCCAGGTACCTTGTGGTCTGACAACACAGACATTTCACCTGATATATCTATGCATGGATGAAAGAAATGGGGGTGGGGGTGAGGATATTCTTTATCAAAGTGAGAAACAGGAAAATTCCGTCTTTAGCAATTTGACGTATGCAATTTCCAACATGTGAAATTGTTTGAATTTTAGCTATGAAAACCCTAAATTCATAATTATAAATGAATGAAATCAAGGCACATCTAAAAAGGAAAACATAGTATCATTTATTGTGAATTATTTCTACCAATGTGATTAATAATATTTTTTTCCCCAAGTCTCATGGAAAAGAGAAGCAGCACTGGTAGGTAAATAGTATTCATTCACATGTAAAAAAAAAAATCATATTCATTCTATTTGTAATCTTAGAAACAGGAAACTTCCCCAAACCCATCAACAATAGAAGAAATAAATGGTAGTATATTCACACAACTGAACAATATGTAGCGAAGAGAATGAACCACAGCCATATGCAACAATATGGATGATTCTTAAAAATGTGTGGAATGAAGGAAGCCAGACACAAAGTACATACTCTGTGATTCTGTTTATAAAAAGCTCAAAAACATATGAAAGACAAGAAAAATGTTATCTTTAGAGGGTATACCTGGGAGGGGCCTGAGGGGAAATTCTGAGGTGCTGGTACTATTTTGTTCATTGGTTTATTAATCGGGGTGATAATACAGGTATATGTTAAGTGTATGAATATTAATTCAGTTATAAAGTTATGATGTGATTACTTTTCAATATGTAGGGTTTTTTCCTAAGTAAAAGGGTTTTTAAGAGTACTTATTGGAACTGAGTTTCAGAAGAACTAGAACTTGATAATGGCAAGCTTTTTCCCCTGTAAAATATGGGTAACAATATCTATCTTACTGGAAGTTACATATAATAAATGGTCAATAAACGTTAGTGATACTCTGAACTTAATACACTGAATATACTAAAAAATCATTAACTAATGGTGACCAGGAAATATTATTCTTTGGAAAATATTACTTTTTCCCCATGAAAAACATTTAAGAAATAAAATTTAGAATATTCAACTATTCTTGGTAGGTCAAGGCAGTACTACTATAATAATATTCTAAAATTACCGTCCATCTAAAAATTGTTGACATCTAAGGTACATTACCTACTTACATTTTAATGACCCAAACTCCTAGTAACTATATCTTACACAGAACAGTAATAAAAACAGTTGAAATAAATGTAGTAAGTTCTTTTCCAAAGATGTCTACAACACTCTCTCTTATACCCCTTGCACTCTTCTCAAATGTATTCCTGTAGCTCTTCCATCAAGAGAGAGCATTTATTTCCTAATCCCCTGGAATCTGGACAGGCCGCATGACTGCTCTGATGAACAGAAAATGGCATTAAGTAACACTTTAGGTGTGTTTTGGGTTGAGCCATTAACTTGATTGGCAGCTCCTCCTCTCTTCGAATCCAGCAAACATGTTGGAAGAAGCCCATACAGGGGTCATATTTAGATGGACTAGTCAATAGTCAACAGACATGTGAGTAATCCAATCCCATCTTGGAAATGTAGCCCAATCATTCCCTCAGATGACCGTCACCCTTACCAATACCTGACTGTAATCACATGAGAGTCCTCAAGTGAGAATGTCCCAGCTGAGACCAGTCAATCCAAACAACTGTATATATATAGTATAATAACATACTATAAAATCCACCCATCACAAATGTATAATTCAACAATTTTAGTAAATTTACAGAGTTGTGCAACCTTTATGACAATCTGGCTTTAGAACATTATCATCATCCCCAGAAAGTACCCTCCTGCTTATTTATAGTTGATCCTTATTTTCATTCTAGGCAATCACTCCTCTGATTATTGTCTCTATAAATTCACCTTTTCTAGAATTTTATGTAAATAGAATCATACAATATGTAATCCTTTGAGCCTGGCTTCTCTCATTTAAAATGATGTTTTGATTTTATATGTGTAGTGGTATGTTATCAGAAATTTGTTCCTTTAATTGCTAAGATTACATTGAATGGATATACCACATGATATGTATCCATTCGTAACTTGATGGATGTCTGGGTCATTTCAACATTTGCAGCATCATCAGTGATATCATGACACTCCCAGTCTTGTCTTTGAGTGCTCATACGTTTACTCATGGATAAATTCTTAGACATGGTATTACTGGGTGACATGGTAAATTTATGTGTAACTTTTCAAGAAACTGTCAAAATGTTTTCCAGAGTGGTATACCATTTTATATTCCATCAGCAATGCACAAAGGTTCCAATTTCTCTGCATCCTTGCTAACAATTGCTATTGTCTTTTTGTTGTTGTTGTTGTAATTTTTTTAAACGTTTATTTATTACTGGGAGACAGAGAGAGACAGAGTGTGAGCAGGGAAGGGGCAGAGAGAGAGGGAGACACAGAATCCCAGGCAGGCTCCAGTCTCTGAGCTGTCAGCACAGAGCCCAACGTGGGCCTCGAACCCATAGGCCATGAGATCATGTCCTGAGCTGAAGTCGGATGCTTAACCAACTGAGCCACCCAGGCGCCCCACTATTGTCTTGTCTTTTTAATTATACCTATTCTAGTTTGAGTGTAGTGGTATCTTATTGTAGTATTAATTTGCATTTCCTTAGTGACTATTGATGTTCATCATCTTTTCATGTGTTCATTACCCATTTATTTATATCCTTCACCAAATGACTCAGACCAAAATATCTGACATCTCTTGCCCATTTTTTGAGTTGACTTAATATTGAATTATAAATATTCTTTATGTATTATGGATGTAAGACCTTTATCAGATATATAATTTCCAAATATTTTCTCTCAATCTATGGTTTGTCTTTTCATTTTCTTATTGTTGTCTTTTGAAGTGCAAAAGTTTTTAATTTTGCTGAAGCCTAACTTGTCATCTTTTTTCTTTCATGGATTTGCTTTTGGCATTGTATCCAAGAATGTTTTACTCAACTCAAGGTCACAAAGATTATGTCCAATTTTTTCTTCTGCAATTTGCAAGGTTTTAACTCTTACACTTAGGTCTATGATCTATTCTGAGTTACTTTCTGTGTACATAATAAGGTAAGGGCCCAAACTCTTTCTTTGACAAATGAATATCCAATTGTCTTGGCCCCATTTGGTGAAAAAACTATGCTTTCTCTTTTGAATGGTCTTGACTTCTATATCAAAATCAACGGACCATAAATGCAAGAATCTATTTTTGGACTTACAGTTCTGTTCCACTGAACTACGGGCTCATCTTTTGATACTTCACTATCTTAATTATAGTGGCTCTATAATAAATTATGAAATCAGGGAGCATCAGTCCTCCAAATTTGTTCTATTTCCAAATTGTTTTGGCTATTGTTGGTCATTGTCTTTCCATGTAAAATTTATGACCAACTTGTCAATTTCTACCAAAAAAAAAAAAAAAAAGCCTGCTAGAATTTGTTAAGTATTGCACTGAATTTCTAGATGAATTTGGAAGAATAGCCCTATTGACAATACTGGGTTTTCCAGTCTTTAAATAAGAAATGCCTCTCAATGTATTTAGATTTTCTCTTTTTTAATTTTAATTTTTTTTTTTTTTTTTTTTTTTGAGAGAGAGCACACATGCACCAGCAGGGGAAGGGCAGAGGGAGAGAGAGAATACTCAGCAGGCTTCATGCCCAGTGCAGAGCCTGACATGGGGCTTGATCTCACCACTGTGAGATCATGACCTGAGTCTATATCAAGAGTTGGACACCTAACTGGCTGAGCCACTCAGGCACCCCATAGATTTTCTCTATTATCAACAATGTTTTATGTTTTGCAGTTTATAAATCTCTTGTTAAATTTATTCTAATTACTTCATTCTTATTGATACTATTACAAGTGAAAATGTTTTCTTAATTTCAATCTATGATGGTTCATTGCTAGTACACAGAAATACAATTTTGTACAACACTGATATTGTATCTTATCTCTGCTAAACTGATTTATTGGTTCGTGTGTGTGTGTGTGTGTGTGTGTGTGTGTGTATTCTTTGGGATTTTCTATATAAAGGATTATATGCTCTACGAATAGAAGACAGTTTTATTTATTTATTTCCATTCAGGATTCCTTTATTTTTCTTTCAATTTTTTTGGCTAGAACCATCAGTACCATGTTGAAGTGCTGAAAGCAAAAAATCTTATCTTATTCTTGATCTTAAGGAGAAAACATTAGTCCTTTTCCAGTAAGGTGTGTGTTTTTCAAAGATGCCCTTTATCAAGTTGAAGAACTTCCCTGCTATAACTAGTTTGAGTGTTTTTATCATGAAAGAGTGTTAGATTTTATCAAATGTTTTTTCTGCACATATATGGATTATCATGCATTTTTCTCCCCTTTTATTCTATTAATGTGGTATATTACATTGATTGATTTTCAACTGTTAAACTGCCCTTGCATTCCTGGGATAAATACCACTTAGTCATAGTGTGACCATTTCATATGTTGCTGGATTCCGTTTGCCATTATTTTGTTAAGGGTTTTTGTGTTTATACACATAAGAGATATTGGTCTGTAGTTTTTTTTGTTTTTGGTTTGTGATACCTGTGTCTGGTTATGACATCAGGATATCACTAGTCCTTCAGAATGAGTTGGGAAGTTTTCCCCTCCTACTTTTTGGAAGAGTTTGTAAAGGATTGCTCTTCTCCGTGTGTGTGTGCGCGCGCGCGTGCACGTGTGTGTGTGGGGGGGAGGGGGGGTGGGTGTGTGTGTTTTAAACAATCTCAGAACCAAAAATTACTGAACTGTACACTTTGATTTTTTTAATGCTTACTAATATTTGAGAGAGAGAGCATGCGCGCACGCGCAAGCAGGGAGGGGCAGAGAGAGAAGAGACACAGAATCAAAAGCAGGCTCCAGGTTCTGAGCTATCAGCACAGAGCCCAACGTGGGGCTTGAACCCACAAACTGCGAGATCATGAGCCAAAGTCGGATGTTTAACCAACTGAGCCACGCAGGCGCCCTTGAATTGTACACTTTAAAAGGGTGAAGTTTATAGTACATAAGGGGATCAGTATGAGCCTATAATCCCTAAGGGGGCCTATCTATTGCTGATTTACTTTTATTCTTAGGGTGCAGTACTGCAGAGTTTTCCAAATTATCCCTACCATGGTAGGCCTCCACCTCCAGTATCTAGCTCTCTAGTCCCATGGAGGTACCAAAAGGACTGCTCATTCTATTAGTCACTGGACCCTCTGGAAGGAGCAAATACCTTTTTCAAAGCCCCATACTCTAGGCTTATTTCCTGAATTTCTATCCTCCTCCAGATCTTGTACTGGTAATTGTCAGGAGCTTGTTAGTTTTCAATTGCTTTAAGCACATTTTTGTTGTTAATAATTTGTGCAGCTTTTCTAGCTACTTTCAGGGGGAATGACGGTCTGAGTTACCTAGTTAACTATTACTGTATGCTTGAGTCATCAATATTTTAAATTATAAAACCACCATAACTTTATCACCAACAGTATTTCTTGTTTGAGGATATAAAATGTTTCAGAATGACATAATAAACTATATTTTATTTTATTTATTTTTAAAAAAAATTTTTTTTAACGTTTATTTTTGAGACAGAGAGAGACAGAGCATGAACAGGGGAGGGGCAGAGAGAGAGGGAGACATAGAATCTGAAACAGGCTCCAGGCTCTGAGCTGTCAGCACAGAGCCTGACCCGGGGCTCGAACTCACGGACCGTGAGATCATGACCTGAGCCGAAGTCGGACGCTTAACCGACCGAGCCACCCAGGCGCCCCAATAAACTATATTTTAAAACAACTCCTCTCTATGTCATAAAAACTCTTTTGGGCTTAGAGTTCAACATTATCATAATTAATTACTCTATTTATGAACCCTACCCATAAACTGAAAAGACTGCATTCATTTGTATAGCACACTTTAGTCCTTTTTTTTTTTTAAGATTTTATTTTTAAGTAATCTCTACACCCAACGCGGGGCTCAAACTCACAACCCTGAGATCAAGAGTCGCATGCTCTTCCAACTGAGACAGCCAGGCACGTCCCCAGCACATTTTACCCTCTGTTACTTCAAAACACTTTTACCCTCTGTTACTTATAACTTGTTCCTAGTAACTTCTCTACTTATCTTGTAAGTATATAAAAATGTTATAATCTTCATTTTAAAGATGGATAAACTGAAGTTAAACTCACACATTTATTCATTTCTAAAACAATCTAAGAAACTGTTCTGAAATTCAGACACACAGGACCTTTGCAATCTCACCTGACTTTCCACTGTGGCAGTCTATACCAGATTCGGATTCAGATGTTGAAACATATTTCAATATTTGATGTCCACAGCTTAAAGAATAAAATAGATAAATATACATTCATAAATGAGGCTAAACTTTTTACCTAAATACAATTTTGAAATCTGCTTAACTTTTAACCAGGAACCCCGTTGCAAAATATCATACAAGTCCAATCTCTCTATAAACTTAATAGGCTTTATCCTGGAAGGCATCTTGTGTCCCCAAAGAAACTAACATATTTTGAAAGTCACCACTGAGGTCTGAGGTAAACACTTATCACTGATAAAAAACTAAGCAGAAATGAAAACAAACACCGTATGAACTGGGTACTAAGGTAGTATATACTAAAAGAATTCTCATAATTTACTGGTATCTTGAGATGGATAGAATACTACTATATATCACTTTTGATAGAGATCACTTAATTGGAAAATGAACAATTGCACTAAAATGAGGAAAAATTTCTTAAAAAGAAAAACTACTTGATAAATAGGGAAGATACAGTCTTAATCCATCAACTAGTTACAACATAAAACTAGAAAACTAGGAATACTTTATTAAAATAACCTATATTTTGAGACAGAAATAATCAACATTTAGGAAACTTACCTGTTACATAAACTGCTATCAGAATTTCTAACATGCTGATAAAAATCTGGTGAATTGGGTGCACTGCCCAGAGATCGGTGTAAAATAACACTTGGCTTAGTAAGAGAACTGGCAGTGGCAGGAAATTCTACAAGTGATCGATTCATTAGAGAGCCAGCGGAGAATAGTCCATGGCTGGGAGAATTCACAGGACTCAGGCTGGGGAAAGCAGCTGAAAAATTCAAAAGAGAAGAAAGAGATCAATAAATATGTAGGCGTGTGTTTGTGTTTATTGTCTATATGTATTTATAAAGAGCATTTTCCTTTTTTATTTTTAAAAAAAATTTTTTTTAAATATTTATTTATTTTTGAGAGACAGAGTGAGACAAAGTGAAACTGGGGGAGGGGCAGAGAGAGAGGGAGACACAGGATTGGAAACAGGCTCCAGGCTCTGAGCTGTCAGCACAGAGCCTGACGCGGGGCTCAAACCCACAGACTATGAGATCATGACCTGAGCCGAAGTTGGACGCTCAACCGACTGAACCACCCAGGCGCCCCTGCATTTTCCTTTTTTTAAAGAAAGCAAAGTATTTGCAATTAAATGATAAACCAGATTTCCACGTGGAGCTATCTTCAAGACATTCCAGGCATTTAAGCAGAATATAGACCATGTTTGTCATCATGAATGAGTGTGAAATAAACACCTTGTGGCAGGATGGCACAGATATTGAGAGTGTAACTAAGACGTACACAAAGTGTGGCGCAGATTTTCCTAATTCACATTGGTGTTTACCTTTCACATGTTGAATCCCCACCAGCTTGATCATCCACATGAAGAAAGCATGGTTACCAGATTTTACTGAAGAACCAAAGTTCTTAACAGCATTAAGCAAGTTGAGCGAAGACAAAATTATATGTTAACACGACTGCAGATCTCTTTTAAAAATATGCCCAAATCTTTCCAGCTCATTCATTCGACAAATATTTGAGAGCCTACTATATGGTGGAAGATGTGTTGGATTTCACAATGGAGAAGAAGTTACCATCCCTGCTACTCTACAAACCTAGAGACTAGTGGTGAGTACAAACAAGTGCTAAGTGCTAAAATAAGGGGGAGAAAAAAAACCCAGAGTACTTCAGAAATCCATCTCTAATGCTACTGATCTGCTCCAAAAATCTTCACTGAGTGCCTTGAACTAAGGTGAAATGGGTATCTGGAGAGAGGTAGGCAGATTTAAAACTTCATTTGGAAATAAAGATCCAAGTAAAGTGTGAATCAGAGAGCACAGCACATAATAGTTATTCAGGACCTACAACAGTTTCGCCATAGCGGTATAAACACTTGCAGATGTGTGTGATGGTTAATTTTATGTGTCAACTTGGCTTGGCTGTGGTGTTCAGCTGTGTGGTCAAGCACCGGGCTAGTTGTCGCTGTGAAAGTATTCTTCAGAGGTGACTAACACTTTAATCAGTAAACTGAGTAAAGCAGATCACCCTCCCTAATGTGTATGGGCTTCAGCCAATTGGTTGAAGGCCTTAAAAGAAAAGACTGAGGTCCTCCAAAGAGGAAAGAGTTTTGCCTCAAGACTGCCTTCAGATTCAGGACTGCAGTATCGACTCGTGTGAGAATTTCTAGCTGGACAGCCTGCCCTGTAAATCTCAAACCTGCCAACCCTCACAGTCTTGCAAACCAATTCCTTAAAATAAACCTATCTCTCCATCTCTCTCTCTCTCTCTCTCTCTCTCTCTCTCTCTCTCTGTAAATACACACACACATCCTATTAGTTCTGTTTCTCTGGAGAACCCTAATATGATGTGTTGTTTTATTTAATCTTAATAACTTTGTGAGTTAAGTAGTATTTTCATCTTCATATGTCGGAGGAGGGGAGAGGGGACTCCAAAAAAGTCAAAAAACTTGATTTAACAGTTAAAAAAGTCAAAAAACTGTGTTAACAGTTAACACTGTGAGATCAGACTCTTTTCCCAGGGCTGCCACTGCTACTCTATCAGACTCATTTCTTTAGAGGTTCCTATAATTTCATACAATGTTAGGGCTGAATGGGATTTTTTTTTTTTTTTTTAAATCTGGTCACCTTAATGTCTCAGAAGAGGAAACTGAGGACAAGATGTGTCTTGCTCGTCATAATCACTGGTTACTAACTGGAAACAAAGGTTCCAATTTTTAGCCTTCTTTTCTCTAATTATACTAGTGAGTATCCAAAATCCTGACAAGTGGGCTAAGAAGAATAAAGGGTACAAAATCTTAGGGTAGAGATTGGATATACAGACAAACCTAGAAATCCTTAAAAAATGCTCTCTATAATATAGATCCACCATTTTTATTTTAAACCCTCTTTATTGTGAAATATAACACACACATAGAAAAGTTACAATGAGACTACTCATCACTCAAGCTAAGACATAAAACATGGCCAGAGCTCAACCACCCTGCCTTCTAACTCCCCTGCCTCTCTTTAAAGGAAATCATTATTTTGACTTTTATGGTATTGTTTTTCTTGCCTTTCTTTATATTTATACCATGTATGTACGCATTTTTTGACAATGTGGATTACTTTTGCCCCTTTTGTGAACTTTGTAAACTGAATTAGACAATAAATATAAATGCTTCTATGCCTTGCTTACATTTTAAAATAATATTTCCAGGCAGTTACTTGTTATTGTGGTTGATTTTCAATGCCATATCAAACTGTATGCATGAATATAGCACAATTTTATTTCTCTATTCAAGTACTGAATGGCCAAATTGTCTTCCAAAGTGGCTGTAGCATTTTACTTTCCCATCAGTGTATCAGAGTTTCCACTTCTGAACGTTTTTACCACTTGTTTTTATCTGTCTTTGTAATTACAGACATCACAATGGTATGAAGTCACAGGTCACTGTGGTTTTGATTTACATTTTCCGTAATGATTAATACTGAATATCTTTTCATGTGGTATGGGCCATTTGTACATCTTCTCTGGAGAAACATCTATTCAGATTTTTGCCCATTTTTTAAGAAGGTAATTTGTCTTTTTATTATTGAATTACAGACATCTTTGTATATTCTGGATAAAAGGCCACTATCAAATACATGATTTGCAAATATTTCCTCCCATCCTGTGTCTTATTATCACTTTCTTTAGGTCTCTGTAGAAATACAAATGTTTTCAATTTTAATGAATTCCAATTATCAGGTTTTTTCACTCATGAACTGTGCTTTCGATGTCATACCTTAGAATGCTGTATTCAAAACCCAAAGTCACAAACTTTTTTTTTGTTTTCTTCCACTAGTTTTAGGCTTTCACTCCTACCGTTGAGTCTATGATGCATTTTGGTTAATTTTTGAGTATAACAAAAGGTAGAATTCCAAATTCATTCTTGCTCCTGTCTATTTCCAGGATTTGCTAAAAACACAATTTCTTCCCCATTGAATCATCTTGGCACCCTTGTTGAAAATCAGTTGACCATGTAAGGATTTATTTCTGGACTCTCAATTCTATCCCACTGAGCTGGAATATCCTTATGCCAATACCAGTCTTGATTACTACAGCTTGGTAGTAAGTTTTAAAATTTGCCAGTGTGAGTCCTCCAATTTCTTCTTTTTTATTAAAACTGTTTTAGCTATGCTGGGTCCCTTGAATTTCCATATGAATTTTATGATCAGCTTGTCAATTTCTGCAAAGAAGCTAGCTCAGATCTTGATAAAGATGGCAAGAAATCTAGAACAATTTGGAGAGAAATGCCATCATAACAATATTACATTTTCTGACCCATGAACACAGGAATATTTCTTTTATTTATTTAGACTTCTTTAATTTCTTTCAACAATGTTTTACAGTTTTCAGTGTACAGGTCTTATACTCTTGTTAAATTTGTTGCAAAGTATTTTACTATTTTTAATGCTAACTGTATATAGAATTATTTTAATTTCATTTTGCATTGTTCATTGCTAGTATACGAAATACAACTGATTTCTGCCTAGAGATCTTGTATCCTGACACACTGATAAACTTCTTTATTGGCTGTAATAGATTTTAATGAATTTCTTCAGATTTCATAAATACATGACATTATACGCAAATATAATTTTACCTCTTCCTTTCATTCCTTCTTAGCTAATTGCTATGGCTAGAACCTCCAATCCAATATTGAGTAGAAGTAGCAATTTTAACTATTAACATCGTTTTATATTTTCATTTTATAATTTCTAGTTCTATTTTCTCTTTGATGAGATACTATTGTCATACTCAAATACTCTTGAAATGGTTTCTGCTACAACTTTAAACATATTTATAATAGGAGATTTAAAGTTATTGTGTGCTAAGTCCAAACTCCAAGCCCCGTCAGGCAAATTTTCTGTTGGCTGTTTTGCTTTGTGTGCATGGCAAAAATTTGCTTGTGTATTTCATTTTTTTTGTTGTTGAAAACTGGACATTATATTTTAACAGTTCTGGCATCAGATCCCTCCCACATCCAAGGTTTGTTATGTTGCTGATTTATGTTTGTTTTCTTGTTTCTGATTGTTGAATGACTTTCCTGGACTAATTATGTAGATTCCGTTTTCTCTGAGGTGTGTAGCCACTGAGTTCTTTGCTGGTTTGTTTTTTTTTCCTTTAAGTTCTTGATTTATATTTTAAGCTTGACTTCCTGCAAGTCACCCATGGGTCAGTATAATTTTGTGGTCAGCGAATGATGTGTCAGAACATTTCTTTAAATGCTTTGCCTACACGTCATCTGTAGGAGGGAATGTTTGAAAAGATACACCTTCAAACTTCAGTTTATGAAACGGCCTTAGATTTCACATTTCACTTGTGAGAGCTTCTAGGTCAGCTACAGATAAGTGACTAGGGCCTTCTCCTTTCCCAGATCTTTCCTATGCACACGCACATCCTGGCACAGGATCCTGAGATCTTCAGGAATCTGTCAGACACTTTCAAATTCCCTATGGTCATCTAGTAGTATCCAGGATTTCCTTTTAAATTCTCAGGCAGCTCTTGTTTACCACAAGTGAAATAACAGCCTTAGGCGGTCACAATGTTGGCTGGCATAGGGTTTGTTTTTTAGAAAGCTGAGCTCCGAGTCAAATCAAATACCCACAACACTTCAGGAACAGAGATTTTCCAAGGAGCTTTAAGTTTATATTAAGTTTGGGCAAAGTATTTACTGTCTTCTTGGGGGAGTTTCAAAAGAGGTCAGATCTCTCTGATGGCTGAAATGCTATTGGCTTTTAGCAATAATGCCACTGAGGGAGAAAGCTGGGAAGGGATAGTTCCCAAATAAAATGCCACAGAACCCACCGTCTTACCAGGGTTCAATAGTCTGTCTTGTACAGAGGACTTCTAGTTTTTTCTCAGGCTTGGGTTAATTTCCAGAGTTCTGATATGGCTCAGTTTCATTTTTTTTTTTAATGTTTATTCATTTTTGAGAGACAGAGAGTACGAGCAGGGGAGGTGCAGAGCAAGAGGGGGACAGAGGATCCAAGGTGGGCTCTGCACCAACAGCACAGAGCCCAATGCGGAGCTCGAACTCATGAACCGTGAGATCATGACCTGAGCCGAAGCTGGACGTTTGAACGACTAAGCCTCCCAGGTACCCCTGAGTTTCACTTTTTTGGCCCCTATTTTTGTTATTTTTGTTATTTTAGCAGGAGAGTGAGTTTACAGAAATACTCTCTCTGCCATTCCTGAATGAGTCTCTATATGTGATATTAATACTTTGAAACTCATTGAGACTTGTTTCATAGTCTGACAAATGGTCTGCTGTTATCAATCTTGTGTGTATTCTTTGAAGTAATTTTTTTTTAACATTTATTTATTTTTGAGACAGAGAGAGAGCACGAACGGGGGAGGGTCAGAGAGAGAGGGAGAAACAGAATCTGAAACAGGCTCCAGGCTCTGAGCTGTCAGCACAGAGCCTGATGCAGGGCTTGAACTCACGAACCACGAGATCATGACCTGAGCTGAAGTCGGACACCCAACCAACTGAGCCACCCAGGCGCCCCATTGTGTGCATTCTTTGAAAAAATATTCATCCTGGCTGAATGTAGTGTTTTACAGTCAGGTCAGTTAATTCATATTGTTCTAATCTTTCTTATATCTATCCTAACGTTTTGGTCTGCTTATTCTACTAGTTAATGAGAATGGTGAGTTAAAATCTCCAAATATTAATATAAATTTGTCTATTTCCCCCCTTTAGTTCTGTCATTTTTTGGTTCATGTATATTATTGCTATGAGATCAGAAGTAACTGTGTCCTTATATAAAGAGTGGGTGTCTTGTAAAGAACATATGCTTGAGTCTTGTGTTGTTAACTGTCTGACAATCTTTGTCTTTTAACTGGAGTGTATTTTCACTTTTTGTTGAAAACTGAATATTTTTAAAATATACTTAACAACTTTAGCAGATCCCTCCTTCCCCCCCCCAACAAAATGTATATTCAATGTAATGTAGTCTGTTTAATCCCCTATCTTGCTATTTATTTTTCAGTTGTTCCTTCTTTTTCTCTTTTATTTTCTCTTTTCTTGGATTCTTCTGGGTTACTCAAGTTTTTTAAAAAATCATGCCACTGTTACCTCCTATGATTGTTTACTTATACCTTTTTTAAAATTCTTTTAATTGTCACTGTATAATTACAATGTGCGTCTTTGAAGTATTAGTTTCTCTCAAACTTAAAACTTTTTACTACTTTTCAATCATTGCTAGTACATTACAAATCCATTTACCCTTCTCCCACCCTTTATATGCCATTGTTATCATACATTTGACTCCTTCATATATTATGCATGCAACAAGGAAGTGATTATTGCCGTTGTTGTTATTTCTAAGTTACATCCAAGTTAGTTAGCATATAGTGCAACGATATTTTCAGTAGATTCCAGTGATTCATCCCTTATGTATAACACCCAGCACTCATCCCAACAAGTTCCCTCCTTAATGCCCCTTACCCATTTACCCATCCCCCCACTCACAGTTTGTTTTCTGTATTTAAGAGTCTCTTATGTTTTGTCTCCGTTTTTATATTCTTTTGCTTCCTTTCCCTTATATTCATCGGTTTTGTATCTTAAATTCTTCATATAAGTGAAATCATCTGATATTTGTCTTTCTCTGACTGACTTGTTTCACTTAGCGTAATACCCTCTACTTCATGTTGTTGCAAATGGCAAGATTTCATTCTTTTTGATTGTCGAGTAATATTCCATTGTGTATGTATGCATGTAATGTATAGGTATATATATATGTATGTACACCACATATTTTTTATGCATTCATCTGTCGATGGAATCTGGGCCCTTTCCACACTTTGACTATTGTTGACAGTGCTGCTATAAACATTGGGGTGCATGTGCCCCTCAAAACAGCACAACTGTATCCCTTGGATATACACCTAGTAGTGCAATTGCTGGGTCCATTATTATTGTTTTTAATCAACATTCACTTATATTCACTCAATTTAGGCTTATTAGAGCTTTTCATTCATTCCTATCATTCTGTGCTTCAATCTGGATCATTTTCCTCCTACCTAAACTACTATCTTTGCTGGATCTTAGTAGTGCAGGCCTATCAGCAATAAATTCTATCAGCCTTTGTATGAAAAAATATTATTTCAATTTAATTTGTAAAATGTATTTTAATTGGGGCGCATGGGTGGCTCAGTTGGTTAAGGGTCCAACTTGAGTTTAGGTCATGATCTTGCGGTTCATGAATTTAAGCCCCGTGCTGGGCTCTGTGCTAACAACTCGGACCCTGGAGCCTGCTTCAGATTCTGTGTGTGTGTGTGTGTGTCTCTCTCTCTGCCCCTCCCCAGCTCACACTCTGTCCCTTTCTCTCTCTCTCAAAAATAAACATTAAAAAAATTTTTAAAGATATTTTCATTGATAAAGAATTCCAGGTTGGCATTTTTCTGTTTTTTTTTTTTCAATACTTTTAATATGCCATTCTAGGTCTTTGAGTTCATACTTGGTATTATAGAATCACTGTGAATATTATTGTTGTTCCCTGAAAAATAACCTTTTTTACTTGGTTGCTTTTGAAATTTTTCTTGTTGTATAATTCAGGGGTTTGCCTGAAATCCTTATGATTTTATCTATCTTCTTGGGGTTCACCAAGTTTCAGGAATTTGCTAATTCCCTTACTATTTTGGAAAATTATTCTGCCCTATTGTTTCTCTCCTCCCCTTTTGAGTCTTCATTTACACAGAACCATTAATTGTGCCTTAAATGACTCTTAAATGTTGTTCTGTTACTTAGGCTCATAAACATTAAAGGCTCTTATGTCTTCTGTTATGTAATACCTTTCTTTATCTCTGATAAGTTTCTTTGCTTAGAAATCTGCTCTGGCCGAAATTTATATAGCTTATACCTGCTTTCTTTTGATTAGTGTTAACATGGTGTATTTTTCTCCATCCATTTACTTTGAATTTTTATGTGTCTTTACATTAAAAGTGGGTTTCTTATAGATAATATATATTTAGGTAATGTTTTTTGTTCTACTTTAACAATAGACATCTTTTTTTATATGTATTTATTTTTGAGAGAGAGAGAGAGAGAGTGAGCAGAGGAGGTGCACAGAAAGAAAGAGGGAGGCAGAGGATCCAAAGCGGGCTCTGTGCTGACAGCCCCCAGTGCGGGGCTCCAACCCATCAACCATGAGATCATGACCTGAGCTGAAGTCAGACACTTAACGGGACTGAGCCATGCAGGCGCCCCCAACAATATAGGTCTTTTAATTAGTACATTTAGGCCACTGGTGTTCAGAATGATTACTGATACAGTTGGATTAACATCTATCATATCTATTACTGTTTTCTATTTGTTGTCCTTGTTCTTTGTTCCTATTTTTGTTTTCTACTCTTCTTCTGTTTTTGTGGTTTTGAGAATTTTTATCATTCTACTTTCTCTCTTTTCTTAGAATATCAGTTATACTTCTTTTTCAACTTTTTTTTTTTTTTTAATTTTTTTTTTCAACGTTTTTTATTTATTTTTGGGACAGAGAGAGACAGAGCATGAACGGGGGAGGGGCAGAGAGAGAGGGAGACACAGAATCGGAAACAGGCTCCAGGCTCCGAGCCATCAGCCCAGAGCCTGATGCGGGGCTCGAACTCACGGACTGCGAGATCGTGACCTGGCTGAAGTCGGACGCTTAACCGACTGCGCCACCCAGGCGCCCCCTTTTTCAACTTTTTTTAATGGTTGCCCTAGAGTTTGCAATATACATTTTACATCTAACCCAAGTTCACTTCCAAATAACATTACACCACTTCACAGATACCTTATAATTATGAGTACCTTATGATAATAAAATAACCCCAATTCCTCTGTCCCTTGTATCATTGCTGTCATTCATTTATATATATGCATATATACACATACATAAAATACATATATGCACATATAATTGAATACATTGTTGCTATCATTATTCTAAACTACTGTTAGATCAAATAAAAAGAAAAATAAAAGCTTTTAATTTTACCTTCACTTACACCTTCTTCAGTGCTCTTCTTTTCTTTATGTAGATCTGAGTTTCTGACCTACACTACTATTCTTCTCTTTAGAGAACTTCTTTTAACATTTCTTGTACATCAGGTCTACTGGCAACAAGTTCCCTCAACTTTTGTCTGAAAAAGTCTTTACTTTCCTTCACTTTTGGAGGATAATTTCAAAGGGTACAGAATTCTAGGTTGGCGTTCTTTTGTTTTTTTTCCTCACAATACTTTAAATGTTTCATTCTACTCACATGGTTTCTGAGGAGAAGTTTCATGTCATTATTATTTTGTTCTTTTATATGTAAGATGTTTTTTTCCCCTTCTGGCTTCTTTAATGATTTTTTTTTATCTCTAAATTTCTGTAATTTGAAAACAATATGCCTAGGTATTGTTCTTTTGGTATTTATCCTGTTTGGTGTTCTGTGAGCTTCCTGGATCTATGGTTTGGTGTCTGATACTAATTTGAGACGATTCTTGGTCATTATTGTTTCAAATATTTCTTCTATTCCTTCTCTCTTTTTTTTTTAATTAAAAATTTTTTTTTGATATGAAATTTATTGTCAAATTTGTTTCCATACAATACCCAGTGCTCATCCCAAAAGGTGCCCTCCTCAATGCCCATCACCCACCCCCCTCTCTCCCTCCCACCCCCCACCAACCCTCAGTTTATTCTCAGTTTTTAAGAGTCTCTTATGGTTTGGCTCCCTCCCTCTCTAACTTTTTTTTTTCCTTCCCCTCCCCCACAGTCTTCTGTTAAGTTTCTCAGGATCCACATAAGAGTGAAAACATACGGTATCTGTCTTTCTCTGTATGACTTCCTTCTCACTTTCCTCTCTTTCTGGTATTCCTTTTGTATTTGCCCCACAGTCCTTGGGTATTTGATTCTGCTTTTTCAATCTTCGTTCTCTTTGTTTTTCAGTTTTGAAGATTTCTCATGCTCAAGCTAAGACAGTCTTTCCTCAGTTGCATCCAGCCTACTGATGAGCCTGTTAAAGGCACTCTTCATTTCTGTTACAGTGCTTTTTATCAAGAGCATTTATTTTTGTTTTATTATTTTAGGACTTCCACCTCTCTCTTACACTGCCCATCCATTCTTGCATGTTGTCTACTTAATCAATTAGAGCCCTTGGCATACTAATCATAGTTGTTTTAAATTCCCAATCTGGTAATTCCAACATCCCTATCTGATTCTGATAAATTTCTGTCTATCCAAATTGTGTCTTTTACCTTTTGGTATGCCTTACAATTTTAAGAAGTGCCAGGACACACCTGGTAAAAGAAGCTACTGTAAATAGGTCTTTAATAATGGTGCTGAGGTGTGAGGGGACAAGTGTTCTATAGTCCTGTGATCAGGTCTCAGTCTTTCAGTGTGAATCTGGATCTGCAACTATTCAGGTTAGTTTAGGTAGTTCTATATTTTATCCCTGAATTCCTAGTGCCTAACAAAGTATCTGGTATATAGTGGCTGTTTAAAAAGTGTTTATGAATGAATCAGCCAACAGTCAATTAATGGTCAATCCAAATTGCTTAGTCATGTTAATTTACAACATATAAATGGCATTCAAAACCAGCTCTAAATGTATAATGAGAAAATTCTGTAGTACCATATACTTTGAGACCTCCCACATTTAAATCATAAAGAATGATTTCTTACCAGCTCTTCTTAGACCTATATGGTGAGTTAGGGATACGGAAGATGACCTTTGCTTCGTCATTGTCAGTAGATTTGAACTTAAAGGTCCATTTAGATAGGATCCTTGACTAAAAGGGAAAGATAACAAATTAAGAATGTTAAAGCCATGGGAAATTTCCTCTTTTTTTTATTCATGGTCTTCAGTTCAACTAGGAAATACCTGCTTATACAGAATTTAGACATCTATCTAGTTGCTTAAAGGCCTAAAGCAGGAGCCAACAAATGTTTTCTATAAAGGACCAAGTAGTAAATAAATACTTTTAGCTTCACAGGCCACAAGGTCTCCACTGCAACTACTTAACTCTGCCATTGTAGCACAAAAGCAGCCACAGAGAATAATAAATACAACTGTGTTTCAATATAATTTAATTTGCAAAAACAGCTATGGACCACATTAGGTCCACAGGCTGTAGTTTGCTGAACCCTGGTATAAAGCAGGTTATCAATATCATCTGGAGGACTTCTTAGAACACAGACTGCCAGTTCTACCTCCAGGGTTTCTGATTCAGTAGGTCTGGCGTAGGGCCAGTAATCTGCATTTCTAATAAGTTCACAGATGATGCTGACATTGCTGGGTCCAGGGACCTCACTGAGAATCACTGGCTAACATACACAGTTTTCACTCTCTTCTGTTCCCTCTCTTCACAGATATCGATTACCCCCTAACTCAGTCATTTCCTATAACTGAAATATTTACTGTAGGTTTTAGGGCTCTTATAAAGAAATTAAATGTAGGTTGGCAATCACACAGTACAGCCATGCGATGTATAAAATGCAGTTTAAAATAAAATATATTTGAAAGCTTCCCAGTGCCAAGCGGGTAGCAAGCACACCATAAATTTTACCTTCTTTTTCTTCAATATTCACCGTTTTCTTTTGACAGTAAACTCCTGATGAGGGCACGTGGACACAGGCTCCAGGGCAGATCTAGATTCTCTCCTTCTCACTCGTACTTTTTAGTACAGCCTAAGTTCTCAATAAGCTCTTCCCCAACTGCTTCATCTTTCCTGCACCTCCCTACCCATTACTGCAGGAAGGCCTATTTCTTCTGTGACTTAAAGGTTTTGGTTCATGTCTCCATTACAAATTCATCCACAATGTATTATAATTTCACTGCTTACAGATTCTTTTCCCTCATTAATTTGTGATTCTTTTTAGGGGCTATAAAGACATATCTCTGCATTGACAGTGGAGATAGCACAGTGCCTGATAAACGTGTTCAACAGTTATTTGTGGAATAAATGAATGCTCTTTTCTTTAGGTTCCTAGTCTCAATTTTTTAGAGAACAGGTCATTTTTGCTCCCCAATTCTGAGTGGATGGACTCTTTTTCTTTTACTAACTCCTGCCTTGAGCCTCTCCTTGGGCCTTTTTCTAAAATCTAGTTTCTTCTATATCCCCAAGGGAGAAAAAAAAAAATCTGTATTATAGAAACAGAAGGCATGTAAAATCAGTTAGAGCCATTTCACTAAAACTTCCTTGTTGACATTAACAAAAATTATAACAAAAGCACTATTTTGAGTATTTATTATGTACCATTCATTGTTTTATGTCGTTTACATAACTGTATCTTTTCTAGTCTCCTATATGACAGACAAGGAAACTGAGGCTTGAAGAGGCTAAGTAATGTCCCCCAATTCATACAGCTAAAATTCATAGTGGCAGAACTAAAATTCAATCTCCAATTTCTTTGACTCTAAATGGAGAAAGCATTTACTCTCTACCTATTTTTAAAAAACGTTTATTTTGAGAGAAAAAGAGAGAGCACACGTGCAAGCCAGGGAGAGGCAGAGAGAGAGGGAGACAAAGAATCTGAAGAAGGCTCCACATCCTTAGTGCAGAGCCCAGCATGGGGCTTGAACTCACGAACCATGAGATCATGACCGGAGCTGGAACCAAGAGTCTGACACTCAACTGACTGAGCCATCAGGCGCCCCTCTACCTGTATTTTTAAAAGGTCTTCCCAGGGGCGCCTGGGTGGCTCAGTCGGTTGAGCATCCGACTTCGGCTCAGGTCATGATCTCATGGTTCATGAGTTTGAGCCCAATGCGGGCTGGCAGCACAGCTCAGAGCCTGGAGCCTGCTTCGGATTCTGTGTGTCCTTCTCTCTCTCTCTGCCCCTCCCCCGCTCATATTTATTTAACATAAATATATGTTAAAAAAAATTTTTTTAATTAAAAGGTCTTCCCACACCTTCCACAAAATAATTCTCATTCTATCTTGGTGTGTTTCTCCATCTGTAAAATTAGAGTTTTAGAAGTAAGGAGTTTTAAATTAACATCCAGCTGTTGGAGTCTATCATATTTTATTCTCAAGCCAGTAGTAATGATGATTTGTTGATGATGTCACAAAAAGAAACAATATTCAAATAATACCACCTAATAAACTCATGTCCCTGCTAATGCTCAATCATTCTTTGTATTTGAGGACTCTTTGCTTATGCGTGGAGTTGGGGAGATTGAGAAAGGGCAGTAACAGTACCGCTCAGGGCAATATTCAACCAAAAATTTGTGTGCTCTACTGAAATTTACTTTCCGGTTAATATTCAAAACAAAGATAGGACTTTTTCCTTTTAAAAACAGACCCACTGCACTGTTCCATAGTTTTCTACCTTGATCCAGGGCCTTCTAATAATTGAAGTATACCATACGTTCAGGTAGCTGTTCAGAATTGAGAGGTACAGGTCAAATTACAGGTTTTCACCTACTTCCAGAATTGTCTCATTAATTCCTAGCCTCAAACCAGATAAATATACACTCCAATGAGATTACATAAAACAATCCTGAAGAAAACAGGGGACAAGAAGGATAGGAGTCCCAAAAATTATCAATAGTTGGTAGGAAGATGATTAAAGTCAGACTTAGGAATCATTACAAAAGAATGCCAAAAGTTATGGTCACAGAGTTAAGTGATATGTTAAGAATTGATTTTTATTTATTTATTTATTTTTTTTTTAATTTTTTTTTTTTTAATTTTTTTTAACGTTTTTATTTATTTTTGGGACGGAGCGAGACAGAGCATGAGCGGGGGAGGGGCAGAGAGAGAGGGAGACACAGAATTGGAAGCAGGCTCCAGTCTCTGAGCCATCAGCCCAGAGCCTGATGCGGGGCTCGAACTCACGGACCGCAAGATCGTGACCTGAGCTGAAGTCGGATGCTTAACCGACTGAGCCATCCAGGCGCCCCAAGAATTGATTTTTAGATAACCCATGCCAATTACCTTGGTAAGATTTATATCAGTGTGTATGTGTGTGTGTGTGTGTGCGTGTGTGTGTGTGTGTGTGTGTGTGTGTGTGAGAGAGAGAGAGAGAGAGAAGCAGCAACTATATAAACTTGTTGGCTGTATGATGTCTACATTTGGAGCTATTCTCTTAAGAAACTGAGTGAGGGGAGACCATTAGCCCTCTTGAATCTCTGTACTTCAAATAGGGTCCAGGCACTGGTATAAATCTCTAATAAATTATGAGACACAGAATTGAGAAGCTGGTTCCCTAGTACATTATTTAGGAAATATAGTTCCTAACAAGTTATTAGATTTAATTACAGAGAAGTTATGGAGACAAATGATGACTAGGGGACTAGGTTAAAGGCAAATCTCTTTAGTGTAGAGTAACTATAGTTGATAGTCCATGCAGTTTTGGGACATGACTTGCCTATTTTTCCCCAGGGAAAGTCTGTTGAAAGAAAGTGAGCTGTGGGGCACCTGGGTGGCTCAGTCTGTTAAGCGTTTGACTCTTGATTTTGGCTCAGGTCATGATCTCACAGTTGTGAGATCGAGTCCCACGTTGGGCTCTGCATTGACAGTGTGGAGCCTGCTTGGGGTCTTCTCTCTCCCTCTCTGTCTGCCCCTCCTCTGTTCATACGTGCTCAAATAGAAATAAACTTAAAAAAATTTTTAAAAAAAGGAAGGGAGCTGTGAGGTCTGAATATGTGTTCTGTTTGTCCACAGAGAGGGCTGGGTCCTAGCAGTCAGTCCAAAGATACAAGTTTAGCCATTTTTTAACCATAGCTACTAATACTGGAACTCAGAGATGCATAATCCAATCGTCAGCTAACGCACATTTCCTGGAACTTCCTGACCAGCGAACCTTCATCCTAGGTCTGAAACTTAAGCAGAAGTCACCATCAACCATCACAATATAATACGAACACCTTACTCCTACAAGATGCTTGTTAGGCAGCTGTTTATCTTCAAGATCCATTTTACTGCAATCCCAAACTCATCGCAGTAATCAAGCAGGCCTCAGAAGAGCAGTAATGACTAACACATGGTTGAAAGTGAAAGTGCCATGAAAGGCAAAGAAAAGGTGTTAAGGAGATTCAGAGGTGAAACAGATTGCTTCTCCTTGGAAACTGAGGGAGGAGGGTATCAGGGTGTTATTCTTAAGAGGTCACATCTGAGCCCAATCTTGAACGCTGTAGAAGCATGAGGCCGAGAGGACCTGTTCAAGGTAGAGAGAACAACTGCAGGAGTGAGGTGGGGGGGGGGGGGGGGAGTGGGGAGCATAGAAGCGGAGGAACAGAGAGAATAGCGAATAGTTAAGCTTGACTGGAATTTCAGATAAATAGAGAAAGACGGACATATTTTGGTTTTGTAAAACAATGGCCCTCTTAATTAAAATCTGAAATCCTTTAACAGGTGAACTTTAAGAGGTGAAGTCTTGAGGGCAGGTAATGCAGTGACTGTTCAAACATGACTAGCCCTTCTTCCTGGTGGTTTTCTTCCCTTGGATTCTGTTTATCACAGCTACTGTACAGTTTATAACACTTCACTTTTTTCTCCAGACAAAGCATGAAGAAAAGCAAAATTAAATCCTATATTACTCTGCACTCAAACAAGGTGGGGCTGCAAACTGTAATTCAACTCAATTTTCAAATGTGTTAGACAAAAAACGAAATTATCAGGAAAGTTCAAGGAAGAGTCTAACAGGAGTCACATGCCTGTTGTTTTCACCTAGAGAGCTTTCCAAGTCACTCTTCTGGTCACGTTTTTTGCAAGGCTGCTCCTATCTTTCACATTGTTTCATTTTTGCAAGTAAGGGTGCAGCTTTGTCATGAGGGAATAACAGGGTTTCAAATCCCAAGCTAGGAAGTTGGGCACTATTCTACAGGCATCGGTTAAGGGTCAAAAAACTTAATGATCAGAAAAACTGTATAATCAAGGTTTCATTTAAGGAAGAATTGTCATGGAAGGGTAGGAGATGGAACAGGCAGTGGAGGATATTAGAAATGGAAAGGTCAATTAAGAGGAAAATTCAGGAGCGCCTGGAGGGCTCAGTTGGTTAAGCCACCGACTTCGGCTCAGGTCATGATCCTGCAGTTTGTGAGTTCGAGCCCCGCGTCGGGCTCTGTGCTGACAGCTCAGAGCCTGGAGCCTGCTTCGGATTCTGTGTCTCCCTCTCTACCCCTCCCCTGCTCACACTGTGTCTGTCTCTCAATGATAAATAAATGTTTACAAAACAAGAGAGGATAATTCAATAGCCCATGTAAGGAGGTATAAAGCATTTAACAGTATAAAGTGATAAAGGAGAAGAGGGAACAGAAAGGAAAAGAGACGCAGAGACAGACCTGACAACAGGCATCTACAGGACAAGGTAAGAGGACGCAAACACCAAGTTTTCTAGAAAATCCATTTTCTAAAGCAACCACTAAGTGAGAGGGTAGCAGTATTGTGTCAGTAAATGAGGGCAGAAAAACAGTAACATGAAAACGTTACTGGAGAGATGAGAAATTTGGTTTTGGTCACAGCTTTAGGGAATGAGAGGTTCAATACTGGAATCATGTTGAAAGCATAGTCAGAGTCATTTAAAAATCACAGTCAGAGAAGCTAGCATCAAAATCCAAAGCTGTGTTCAAATCAAGATTCAAAAATGTAGGACATGTGGGGCGCACCTGGGTGGCTCAGTAGGTTAAGCGTCTGACTCTTGATTTCGGCTCAGGTCATGATCTCACGGTTTGTGAGATGGGGCCCTGCACTGGGCTCTGTGCTGACAGCACAGAGCCTGCTTAAGATTCTCTCCCTCCCTCTCTGCACCTTCCCGACTTGCTCTCTCTCTCAAAATAAATAAATAAACTTAAAAAAAATCTTTAAATTTAGAAAAAAATTGTAGGATATGTGACCTCAGTTCTAGAGTATTCCAACAAAGTCAAAATGAATGCCTTGTGATTCTGGATTCACATGTCTATTCGGTTTGAGCTACTAAAGCCTAAAGGTTCCTGAACAAAAAATTACCATACATGAAAGATTGATAGCTATGCTATCTAATATGATTGCCATACATATTACCACCAATTACTTTATTCTCCAAGTTTCTAAATCTTTCATGAGGCACATGGCTTTGTTTTAATGAGAGTTAAGTAATTACATTGAATCTGCGTACATTTACCTCTTTTATGAACATTTCTCAGAGTTAATTTTCTTTGGACCATGTTTCTATTTTAATATCAATCATCTTAAGTCAGCAGGATAAAAGTGACCTTAACTCACTGTATCACATTTAATTGCAAATGTACTGCTATTACATCAGTGTGATTTTGAAGGATTAAAAAGCAATCATTTTCATCATTCTGTTTTAAGCCAAACAATATTCTGAAGATGATGTTCCCTGTGGTTAAGAAATATGTTGTATTTTCAGTTCCCAATATCACTGACTTCCCCATATCCTGCTTCCATTAAAAAACAACAACGACAACAACAACAACAAAAATAAGACCATTATGTTTAGGTTCTGGGCAAGTGTTGAACCAAAGCTCATTTTCCTTTACCATACTCTGTAATTCAACCCATTCCTGTTTCATATATCATTTCATTCAATTTTTCCTTTATAAAAAAGGGAGCTCATTTACTTGAATACATTATAGAAAATGCAAATTAATAAATCCTGCAAGAATCTGGAAAATTACAATTATCTGATCACATTTCCTATATAAACGTTAACACCACTTTTAGCTGATAAATCGGTATGATCCAATCCTGCCATCTACTGTTTCAAATGTGTAACTCTACAGCTCAAGCTAAACAAAGTGCTCAATACTAACAGTGGTTTAGCAGAAACTTTACACTAATTCCAATTTTGTTTTTTTTAATTTTTTTTTAATGTTTATTTATTTTTGAGAGAGAGAGACAGAGACAGAGACAGAGCGGCAGAGAGAGAAGGAGACACAGAATCAAAACACCTCCAGGTTCTGAGCTGTCAGCACAGAGCCCAATGCGGGGCTCGAACTCACGAACCGTGAGATCCCGTAAGATCATGACCTGAGCTCCCGTGAGATCATGACCTGAGCCAAAGTCGGCCACGTAACTGACTGAGCCACCCAGGCGCCCCTAATTCCAATTTTGTTAACACAGTTAGATCACTGACTACATAGAACTTCATAACTCACACATGAGATCACTATGTCTCCTGGCTTTTAAAAGACAAAGTATTGACTCCTTTGTTATGAGGGTAGATGGGTATGTTTACATTCAGAAAATTTCAGCTCCTGCATTTTCCCACCTTCCTTGAGCTACGGTTACTGATGCCCTTCATGTGTAGGATTAGCACCGTTTAGTTCCAAGTAAATCCTCAAGTGAGTACAGAATATATTAGTAGTCTTAGTCCTCCAGCAGGAACAAGAGTTTTGCTACCTTGTATCTAACATCAGAGATGAGCCCTGGAAATGTGCTCTTCCGTTAACAAGTCAGTAGCTCTGTTGACCTTCCTTTGGATACCATGCACTGGACCTGTGTGATTGCCCCTACAACGGTCACAGATACCGATTTAAAACCTTTCCCACTTCTGGTCCTAAACTGACCCTAGTTTCCTTAAACTGCCTCCCTGATTCATGTTCTTAAGGCCCCAGCATGCCTTGTACCCAGCGTACTTAACTTTTCAGAGAAGACACATTAGCTTCTTTTTAAGAATCAGTTTCGCTATTATGCCTTATTACTACCCATGCTGTCCCACATCTAAAATACTTCAACTGTTCCTTTCTGCTTTAGTTATTTCAAACTTCATTCAACAGAAACAAAGTGGATGTATTTGACTCAAATCTCTTTAAAAGACTGGGGATTGTACCTTGAAATGCCAAACTCTTGGTGTGGCCTTTTGCCATTACTGCGTTCCCACCGGGACGACGATTGTTCAATAGGTGGCAGACCGGAAGTTCCGGGGCTCCTCCTCAGCTGGGGAGTTGGTAAGCTATTCCTACTGTGTAGTCCCTGTGGAATAATTTAACGATGGTTAAAACTGTCACCCTTAGATATGCTGTGTATGTATTTGTAAAGATGACATGTAAAAATACCAATACAAAGTACATTTTTAGTATGTACAGGAGACACAGGACATTTTATCTTGAAGATATGTCAGATTTACTCCAAATTTTACATTCTATACTATTGTTCTATTTAGTGTTCCTCCCATTAAACAATGGTTTCTGAACTCCCTACAATTTTACTAGATCTTTGTTCTTTTGTACATTTTACTCCTAGTTTCATGAGAAATAAATACTTGACAATTTAAAAAGGAGGTATGAAAGATTTACCCTGAAAAACAATTTCAGAGGACAAGCTTAGGATCAGGCACCATAAGCCCTAGATCCTAAACCCTTTATATTTTCAATACAATGCTGAAGTATATAGGGTTAACCTAGAGAAACTGAAAGATTCAGAACTACCTTTTCAATTAGCAATTAAATTCAGAACACCATTAGCATTAATAGTTTACCTTAATTTTTGAAAATATTCTAAATTGATCTAAATGTTCAATTAGCCAAAGTATTCTATTTTTTACCACTGTAAATAGGTGTTTTATTGGGATTTACATAAAACAGGTTTTGCTTCTTCTGAATTTCCCCCATCAGCAGATACTGAAACCATCTCAGAGAGCTAAATATCTCTTATATTTAAGTTTTCCCAAGGATGTTGATTTTGTAAAGGTTCATAGTTACTTAGACTCTTGGTGAAAAAGTTCTTTGTGTAACAATCCTTTCTGGCTATAACTTAGGTCCACATAGTCTTTCTTAGTTCTTAACACACATATATAAGACATTTATATTAAATTATCTTTTATAATTCCTTTTTCCTTACTAATTACTTTTTTATAAATGCTGTTGTTCTTTTCTGGAGTATCAGGTTTTTCTATTCTTTTTCAAAAGCAGAGACCAATTAGATATGAAATTCAAGTAAGAAGTTTAAAGAACACAAAGAAATATGGTTTACTTCCTGGTTCTTACAGGACTTACTCCTATCAGTAGATTCCAGTACCAAAAATAAGCCTGATTAACTAAAATGTTCAGGAAATGAGGCATTTAGGCATCCTGTTTAATTAATATTATTGTTTCAAATGTTTCTAAAATGTACTAGTACACTTTTTTTTTCACGCAGTAAGCACAGTAACAAACGTAATATTGATATCAATAAGATTTTTCTGATTAAGATTTTTAGGAATCACTATTTTTAAAAATTGCTCTCTGTTAACTATACTTCAATAAAAAAAGAAAAAAGTTACTATTCTAAACATCAAATGTCAATGGAAAATATAAAGGAATAGCAACATATCAAGTGAAAACTATAGAATAACATATTTTATTGAATTTATTATTATCACTTTTTGATGCTTATGATTAACCTGTTCCTCATAAGTAGAGTGCTAAAAAGAATGTCATGTAACTATGTACCATTGTTAATTGGATTCTGACGAAGGCAGGTATTTTTTAAAAATAAAAGCATCACATAAGCAAAACAAAATAAAAGCATCACATAGCCACCTCTGATCTGGATTTGCAATCAGTAATTATCAAACTTTTGCCCTAATTGGGCTTGCTTAATTTTTCAACATTTCTACACCCTAATGCTGGGAACACAGTGAAATTAATTATCAAAATCCTTCCAAAACCATATTTAACTTTTTCTAAGCTCCTTAAACACTATTACAATGAAAATTTAACTGCTTTGAATTTTATCTTCTCTTCATTAGTGTACCTGTAGAATAAAGTAGTTAATCTAGAACAATCTCTAAAATGTTTTTATTTCTAAAGTTTATGATGTTAGCTATCAACAAAGACATTGAAAGCATTCTAAACAAGCATAATGTATACCTTAGAATAGTACTTATTATTTCCTAAAGAAAATCATATTTTGAAGCATTGATATTTAAAGAAAAATTCATCCAATATCTAATGATGGAAAAATCAATGTCTATTGGGTTATAGCAATCTCTAGTGGGTAAAGGGGGGAAAAAACAGACCCAAAAAAATGTGAAAGTCAATTTAAAATAATGTTATGTAATTCATAGAAATGAATATTATAATGATCAATTCTTTCGGGTTCAACAAGAACAATTTCGGGATCCTAAATAATACAATAAATTAATGACATGATTTGACTACTAGTTTGTTATATGAGCCTGAAATTAAATTTGTGTGGGGTTTTTTTCTGCTTTTTAAGAAACAATAATGACAATGATAAATAGTTGTAACCAAAAAAGTCATAACTGCTGATTAGAATAATTTAGAATAAAAGCTGAATATTCATTTAGAAATATTTGAGATTTATAACTACCTCTAAAGTCCCAAACAGCTCAATATACTGTATAAAAAAGCTGATCCTTGAAAAAGAAATTGTGTTTTATCTATGCTACAAAGGAGCAGTTTTAATTTGAAAACATCATTAAATGTGGTAAGTATAGGGCTGGCTGATTACTGTATCTTGACCTTGTGAAGTTTTCGATCTCCTTTCTCAGCTGGGTCCTCTACTTCCGAGCAGGGGTAAAATCCAGGAAATGGTGTGAGGGGATTAATCCTTGGCCTACAGGAACCTGAGAAAGCACCCATCAAGGAACTGATACTCCGCAGGGAAGAAATGACTTGTGGGGGAAGGGTTGGATCAATCAGAAGGTCTGACACCATATTGCGAGCCTCATTTAGCACTGAAAGATCAACTCCACTTCCACCTCCAGAATTCTAGAAAAGAAAAAAAAAAGGGAAAATTATATATTTGTTACAAAAAACCTTAACGTTTAAGAAAAACTCTGTTTTAAGTCAATATACACATACGATATATAGCAGTTCTTCCGCTTACCTTACTCCCTCAGGAGACAGTCCAGCATAGTGACTAGGCCTTGTTGCAAAGACACTGGAGTTTGAAATCTACACTTTAATCCTACTTGTATGATTTTAGGCAAGTTATTCAACATGTGAATTTTTTAGTTTCTTTACCATAAAATGGAGATAGTAACATCTACCTAAGGCGAACGTGAGAATTAAGACTGATAATATATGCAAAGCACATAAGGCAGAGTACAGGGCATATATTTAAAGTACAATATGGGAATGCAAGCTGGTGCAGCCACTCTGAAAACAGTATGGAGGTTCCTCAAAAAATTAAAAATAGAACTGCCCTATGACCCAGCAATTGCACTACTAGGCATTTATCCAAGGGATACAGGTGTGCTGTTTCGAAGGGACACATGCACCCCATGTTTATAGCAGCGCTATCAACAATAGTCAAAGTACAGAAAGAGCCAAAATGTCCACCGATGGATGAATGGATAAAGAAGATGTGGTATACATATACAATGGAGTAGTACTTGGCAATCAAAAAGAATGAAATCCTGCCATTTGCAACTACGTGGATGGAAGTGGAGGGTATTATGCTAAGTGAAATTAGTCAGAAGAAGACAAAAATCATATGAATTCACTCATGTGAGGACTTTAAGAGACAAAACAGAAGAACATAAGGGAAGGGAAATAAAAATAATATAAAAACAGGGAGGGGGACAAAACGGAAGAGACTCATAAATATGGAGAACAAACTGAGGGTTACTGGAGGGGTTGCGGGAGAGGGGATGGGCTAATGGGAAGGGGCACTAAGGAATCTACTCCTGAAATCATTGTTGCACTATATGCTAACTAATTTGGATGTAAATTTTAAAAAATAAAAAATAAAATTAAAAACAACAAAAAACCACAGTATAAATAATGGAGCAAGGGCTTTGTACTGTATACAGTTAGACTCTTATCCTTGAGGCAAGTTGATAGGTTTTTCATTTTTGGATTTTGTATTTTAAGATTATCTTATTCTTTATTGGGTGACATTATGAATTAAGAACTAATTTGTAATGCAACTGTTACATGTAAGCTATTCAGTAAGTGCTGGTCTCCCAATAAATATTAGACTTTTCTTATTCTCCCCCTAAAGAATAAATAAATAAAGTGCAATAAGTAACAGTATAACCACTAATGTTACAGAAAATAAGAAGACAAAAATACAGGAAAAACAGTGTCAGGGTTCAAAGAAGATAGTGATGATTTTGAACTAAATGGTTATCAAAAACTTCATGGAGGAGGTAACATCAGACTTGGCCTTAAAAAATAGATAGGGATGATATTTTTTAAATTTAGAATAAATATTTCATTGATGTATACATATGGTATGATTTTTACTTTTTGAGAATACATATATATGGTGTTCAACTCAATTACCCATAGAAATGAGTGCACTGATAGAATAGTGAATTAATGTTACTTTTGGTGTTCTTGTTATATCTTGAACTTACATTTGAGTATGTCTGCAATTCATAATTATTGAATGCATTTAATGAGTTCACCAAGAAATGGTTTATTAGGCATCCTCAATACATTTTGGAACTAAGAAATGTTATGAAAGTTAGAACAATAATTAAGTAAGATCTTTGCTCTTTGTGGAATTTTTTTTCCTTGTGAAGTATATTTTGTCTTCGTTTTTATTTGAAAACATTTCTATTATTAGGGTACAGTCCAGCTATTTCTAGTATTTATAAATAAATATTTCCCTATACATGTCAAAACAGATAATTAAACATACTTTTGACAAATAGCTTCCCATAAATTTGAATTGCTGAACCAAAGTAAATGAACATGTTAAAATTTGGTCATTACCATAAAACTGCCCTCACATATGTTGGTTAAATCTATACTTCCACAAATTGTATATAACGGCATCTATTTTCCCACACCCAAATGAGAAATCTGATGATATCGGAGTTGGATGTTCCTGGTACAGATCATGCGTCATTTCTCTCCAGTTGCTTTCAAGTTCCTTTGTCTTTAGTTTTCAAACATTTCATTATGACACGGCTTGCAATAAAATTACAGGGGTGGGGGGGCAGTTCACATTTGGGAGTCACTCAGCTCCTCCAACTTGTACGATTACGTTTTTTTGCAAAATTTGGGGAAGTTTTCAGCCATTATTTTTTTCAAATAATCTTAAATTCTCTCCCTCCCTCCCTCCCTTCTGTTTCTCTCTTTCTCTCTCCCTCTCTCCCCTTCTTCCTCCCTCCCTCCTCACACTCAGACGTGAATTTCGGATCTTTTATTATCCCTTAGGTCACGAAGGCTCTATTCATTTTGTGTCCATCTATTTTCTCTATGTTGTTCAAACTGGATAAATTCTATTGTTCTATCCTCCAGTTCACAGATTCTCTCCTCCGCCATCTCCACTCGGTTACTGAGCCTATTCAGCAAGTTTTAAATTTCCATTAATAGTTTTTTCAGTTCCATAATTTCCATTTCTTTCTTTTTTATAACTTCTACAGGCCTACCTTGGAGATGCTGCAGGTTTGGCTCCAGACTGCAACAGAGCTAATATCATAATAAAGTGAGTCAAATGAATTTTCCCGTTTCCTAGTGCATATAAATGTTTACAATGTACTGTAGTCTATTGTGTGTGCAAAGGTATTACGTCTAAGAAAATGTACATACCTTAAAAAACTTTATTGCTAGAAGCACTTGGGTGACCCAGCTGGTTAAGCGTCTGACTCTTGATTTCAGCTCAGGTCATGATTTCCCAAGTCATGAGTTCGAGCCCCACATTGGGCTCTGTGATGACAGGACAGAGCCTGCTTGAGATTGTCTCTCTCCCTCTCTCTCTGTCCATTCCCCACTCGTGCTCTTTCTCTAAATAAATAAACTTTAAAAATACTTAAACATACTTTATTGCTAAAAAATGCTAACCATTATCTGAGTTTTCATCAAGTCACAATCTTTTTGCTGGTGGGGGTCTTGACTTTGATATTGATGGCTGCAGATTGATCAGGGTGGTAGCTGCTAAAGGTTGGGGTGGTTGTGGCAATTTCTTAAAATAAATGAAGTTTGCTGCATTCAACTGACTCTTCTTTTCACAAATGATTTCTCTGTAGCATGTGATGCTGTGTGACAGCATTTTAAAAAATTTTTAATGTTTATTTATTTTGGGGGGGAGAGAGAGAGAGAGAGGGAGAGAGAAATAAGCAGGTTCCATGCTTTCAGCACAGAGCCTGATGTGGGGGCTCAGACTCACAAACCGTGAAATCATGACCTGAGCAGAAATCAAGAATTGGACACTTAACCAATTGAGCCACCCAGGCACCCCTGTGTGATAGCATTTTACCCACAGAACTCCTTTCAAACTTGGAGTCAACCCTCTCAAAATCTACTGTTGCTTTATCAAGTTTATGTAATGTTCTAAATCCTTTATTGTCATTTCAACAGTCTTCACAATATCCTCACCAGGAGTAGATTCCACCTCAAGGAACCACTTTCTTTGCTCAGTCCTAGGAAGCAACTCCTCATCTGTTGAAGTTTTATCATGAGATCACAGCAATTGAGTCACATCTTCAGGCTCCACTTCTAATTTTATTTCTCTTGCTATTTCTACCACGTGTAGTTACTTTCTCCACTGAAGTCTTTTTTTAATTTTTAAAAGATATTTATTTTTGAGAGAGAGACAGAGCACAAGCAGGGTAGGGGCAGAGAGAGAGGGAGATGCAGAATCTGAAGCAGGCCCCAGGCTTTGAGCCATCAGCAGACAGCCTGATGCAGAACTCAAACTCATGAACCAGGAGATCATGACCTGAGCCGAAGTTGGACGCTTAACAGACTGAACCACCCAGGCTCCCTCCACTGAAATCTTGAATCCCTCAGAGTCATCTATGTGGGTTGGAATCAACTTCTTCCAAATTCTGGTTAATGTTGGTATTTTGACCTCTTCCTATGAGTCATAAATGCTCTTAAGGGCATCGAGAATGGTGAATCCTTTCCAGAAGGTTTTCAATTTTCTTTGCCCAAATCCAACAGAAAAATCACTATCTATGGCAGCTGTAGCCTTACAAAATGTAGTTCTTAAATAATGAGACTTGAAAAGTCAAAAGTACTCCTTGCTCCATAGGCTACAGAATGGATGTTGTGTTAGCAGACAAGAAAACATCAATCTTGTCGCACATCTCCATCAGAGCTCTTGGGTGATCAGGTGCATTGTCAATGAGCAGTAATCTCTGAATCTTTTTTTTTTTTCCTGAGCAATCTGTCTCAAAACTGGGCTTACGATGTTCGATAAACCATGCTGTACATATATGTGCTTTGCTGTTCCATTTACACAGCAGTGTCGGTTTAACCTAATTTTTAAGGACCCTAAGATTTTCAGAATAGTAAATGACCACTGGCTTCAACATCAAGTCACCATCTGCATTAGTCCTAATGAAAGAGTCCTTCAAAGGACTTGTCCTTTGAAGCTTTGAAGCTAGGCACTGACTTCTCCTCTCTGGCTGTGGAAATCCTAGGTGTCATCTTCTTCCAAAAGAAGACTGTTTCACCTACATTGAAAATCTGTTGTTTACTGTAAGCACCTTCAATAATTATCTTAGCTAGATCTTCTGGAAAACCAGCTGAAGCTTCTACATCAGCACTCCCTTGAACTTTTATGTTATAGAGATGGCTTCCTTCCTTAAACCTCAGGAACCAACCTCTACTACTTTCAGACTTTTCTTCCACAGCTTCCTCACCTCTCTCAGCCTTCACAGAATTAAGGAGAGTTAGGGCCCTGCTCTGGATTAGGCTTTGGCTGAAGGGACTATTGCGGCTGGTTTGATCTTCTATCCATACCACGAAAACTTCCTCCGTATCACAGCAGTAAGGCTGTTTCACTTTCTTATCATTCACGTATTCACTGAAGTAGCACTTTGAATTTCCTTCAAGAACTTTTCCTTTGCATTCACAGCTTGAATGGATGATGCAAGAGGCCTAGCTTTTGGCCCATCTCAGCTTTCGATATGCTTTCCTCGCTAAACTTAATCACTTCTAGCTTTTGACTTAAAGTGAGAGATGTGTGGCACTTTCACTTGAACACTTAGAGGGCACTGCATGGTTATTAACTGACCTAATTTCAGTATTGTTGCATCTCAGGGAATAAGGAGGCCCAGGAGGAGAGAGATGGGGGAATGGACAGTCGGTGGAGCAGTCATGACACACACATTTACCAATTAAGCTCACCACCTTGCATGAGCATGATTCATGGCACCCCAGAACAATTACAATAGTAACACCAAAGATCACTGATCACAGATTACCATAAAAGGTATAATAATGAAAAAGTTTGAAATATTTTCACAATTACCAAAATGTGTTCGAAAAACATGAAGTGAACAAATGCTGTTGTTAAAATGGCAAAAATAAACTTGCCGATGCAGGATTGCTAAAAACCTTCAGTTTGTAAAAAACACAGTATCTGCGAGGTGCAATAAAGTAAAACACAATAAAAGGAGGTGTGTCTGTACTTTTGTTGTTGTTGTTGAGATTTTCTATTTTGTATTTGTAATTGCTTGTTAGAACATTTGTATGATGGCTGCTTTAAAATTTCTTCCCAGATAACTCCAAATCTGATGCAATTTGGTGTGAAGGATTGTCTTTTCTCACTCAAGTTGTGATTTTCCTGGTTCTTGGTATAACAAGTGATTTTTTTATTTTATCATCAACATTTTGGCTATTATCCTAGAAGACTGAGTCCTATTTAAATCTTTTGTATTAAAAGGCAGGCTCTTTGCTTCGATAAAGCACACAGGTCCTGGTCTACTTCTTCAGGCTGTGGTTCTAATGACAATTAGTTTTCAGGGCACTCATAGTACTATTTCACACTGCATGACTTTTTTTCCGGTGCCACATGGGTTTCCACGGGACCCTGCTGGTACCTCTGTTGGTGAGGATATGGGAGGAGGGAAGGAGGAATTTCCTCAGACTGAGCCACCTGGTACCTCCAGGTGGGGGAGGAGAGTCTCTAGGCCACAGAAACAAAGAGCACTTTCTGGGCTAGGCACATGCTGTGACAGTACCCCTTTTGTCAGACCCCCTGGCCACTCAGTCTCTCACTGGGTAAGGAGAATCTCATGCCCAGTAGGGAATGAGAGTACTTCCCTGGACCTCTTACTGTCAGTGGAGTTCTTGGTCACTTTTCCCTTGCTAGAGCAACCAGACTCACTTGGTATAGTTCGAGGGCTCTCATTTAATCTTAGGGAAGGAACGAGCCTACCTGCATCACATTCTGTTGCTGGGCTGGGGAGTCAGGACCTGCGTCACCTTTTGCTGTTAGGCAGGGGTTTTAGGAAACTCGATCACTATTGTTTTCCTCCATTAGTAGGGTCCCTAACTAGTCTACCCTCCTCTTTCCATTTTTCAGAGTTCTCCTTTGGTTGCCCATTGTTATTTCTGGAGTTTATAGGGGCGCCTGGGTGGCTCAGTCGGTTGAGCAGCCAACTTCGGCTCAGGTCATGATCTCGCGGTCCGTGAGTTCGAGCCCCGCATCGGGCTCTGTGCTGACAGCTCAGAGCCTGGAGCCTGCTTCGGATTCTGTGTCTCCCTCTCTCTCTGCTCCTCCCCTGTTCATGCTCTGTCTCTCTCTGTCTCAAAAAATAAACGTTAAAAAAATATATTTCTGGAGTTTATAGTTATACTCAGTGGAGAGGAGAGGGGAGAATTAACCCTGAAGATACACACAGAGCACATAGAGTGATGTGCAGTACACACAGGTAAAGTACAATAAATATTACTATTAATATGGAAAAGTGAGGAGATAAAAATACAAATAGAGTGGCATCAGAGTTCAAAGAAGATACATAAAATTTTAATCTGAATGGTTAACAGAAACTTTATGGAAGGGGTAGCATTTGAGCTGAGATGTTAATTTGGTAGGATTTTATTTATAAAGATTAGGGGAAAATATTTTACGACAAAACTAAAAATGTATTTGGGGGAGTTCATTCTTCAAGAAAGAGCACAAAGGTACAAAAGTGGTAAAATGGCAAAGTACAAGGAACATGAAATTTAAGTACAGGCTTCATTTTTTTTTTTTTTTTTTTTAAGAGCACTAGAACATAAGGTTGGAGGCATGTGGGGACCAAATTTTTGAGAACACCAGATTCCAGGCTCACAGATCTGAGCAGCAGAGAATCATGGATTTTGAGCAGGTTAAAGAGGAAGAACAAAGTGGGGAAAGAGAAAAGGAAGTAACAGAGGGCCCTGGAATGTTAGAGAGGATGAAAAGACAGTTAACAACTGACAGAAATATGGGAAAACAGCATCCTAGGCCAGGAGACCAGCAAGTGTGAAGACCCGAAAGCACAGGCTGCCTAGCTTCTTTGAAGAATAACAAGAAGGCCAGAGTAACTGGTGCAGAGTGAATAAAGGAGAAATTAGTACAACATGAGGGCAGAGAAGTAAAAGGCAGTAAAATAAGGGATCATGTTGTATAAGGTCATTTAAGTCCATGATAAGGACTTGAACTTTTTTCTGGGTAAGAAGAATATAGTAAGCAAGAGTGACAATTTTTTTTTTAACATTTATTTATTATTGAGAGAGAGACAGACAGACAGACAGACAGGGCATGAGCAGGGGAGGGGCAGAGAGAGAGGGAGACACAGAATCCGAAGCAGGCTCCAGGCTCTGAGCTGTCAGCACAGAGCCCGACGCCTGGCTCGGAACTCACAAACTGTGAGATCATGACCTGAGCTGAAGTCGGTCGCTCAACCAACTGAGCCACCCAGGCACCCCAAGAGTGACAAATTTTTAAAGCTGAACTTAAATTCCTATTTCCCATTGGCTTATATATGGGCAAACTCTTGTTTTTGCCCAGAGAGCTAAGAATAGATTATGCATTCTAAAGGGTTATTGAAGAGGAGGAGGGGGAGGTAGGCAGACTTGGTGGCTTTATTTCACCTGCAAATGCTAAAATATTTACTCTCTGGTCCTTTATAGAAAACATTTTGCTAAGTCCTGTCTTATAAGTTCAGAGATACTTAGTATTCATTATTACTGAAATTAATATAAGATTAGCTCACATTTTTATTCAATGCTACTATCTCCCAGGCACTTTATTATTATTATTATTATTATTATTATTATTATTATTATTATCATCATCATCAGCCCTCTGAAAGAAGTGGTATTATTCCCAATTTATAGATGAGAAAATAGGTTCAGAGTGACTTAAGAGGCTTGCCTTATTTTTCAAAAGAAGGCTGTATCAACCCAACTCTTCTGCCTAGAATAACTAGTCTAGAAAAGAAAATGGACTAAACTAGTCCGTTTCAAAGCCTCAGAGCACAGCCAAGCAGCCAGGGCTTGAAAGAATAAGACCTCAGAGTTAAAAAATTAAAATGAACCCCACTATTCTGTGCTACTTTTTCCCCTCAAGGAAACCACTGCAGATTCATAACTGGCCAGGGCAGAAAGGAGAAGCAGCAGAGCAGTTAAGAGGGTAGGAAATAAAGTAGAGCTTTCTGTCATCTCAGGAGGCTAGCAGACCAAAACTGGAGTTCAGGGTTATCAAGACAGGCAGAGCTTTAAAGACAAAGCAAGCACTCTGAGAGAAGAAACAAAACCAAGCTTGAATTCAGAGCAGCTTTGCCCCTAAAGGCATTTGCCAATTTGCAAACAGTGGCCAAGAGATGGAGAAACCAAGCAAAATTTCTCAAAAAGATTTCTATTTTGAAAGTGAAACAGAGGGGCGCCTGGGTGGCTCAGTCAGTTGAGCGTCTGACTTCAGCTCAGGTCATGATCTCACAGTCCCTGAGTTCAAGCTTCACGTTGGGCACTGTGCTGACAGCTCGGAGCCTGGAGCCTGCTTCGGATTCTGTGTCTCCGTCTCTCCCTCTCCCTCTCTCTCTCTCTCTCTCTCTCTCTCTCTCTCTTTGCCCTCTCCCACTCACATTTGCTTTCCCCTCCTCAAAAATAAATAAACATTAAAAAAATTTTAATTAAAAAAAAAAGTAAAATAGAGCTTTCAGCAGTCTCAATGCTGGAGGGAACAACAGAAGGAGTTACTAGAAAACACATCAGTAACTAAGCTGTTATAAGAAAAGATAGGGGCACCTGGGTGGCTCAGCCGGTTGAGCATCCAACTTCAGCTCAGGTCATGATCTCACAGTTTGTGGGTTCCAGCCCCGCATCAGGCTCTGTGCTGACCGCTTGCTCAGAGCCTGGAGGCTGCTTCAGATTCTGTGTCTCCTTTTCTCTCTGCCCCTCCCCCGCTCACACTTTGTCTCACTCTGTTTCTCAAAAATAAATGTAAAGAAAATTAAAAAACAAAGATAGAAAACCTGAATAGACCTAAAACTATTAAAGAAACTGAATCCATAGTTTAAAATTTGCTCATTAAAAAAAACTCCAAACTGAGATGGCTTCACCAGAACATTCTTTTAAACATTAAAGAAAGAAAGAATACCAATCTTACCAAACTTTTCTAGATAACAGAGACTGAATATACCACTTTAAAAGGCTACTGTAACCTTTATACCAAAAACATGACAAGAACATTATGGAAAACAAGAATTGTGGGGCCAATTCTCTCTCATAAACATGGATACAAAATTCTAAAACAAAATATTAATAGTATCCAGTGATACATATATACATTTTATATACATTTATACATTTTTTAAATATCTTTATCAAATTTGCTTTATTCTGGGAATATGGAGATGGTTCAACACAGATATAGAATTAAACAATATGATTCACCACATTAAAAGAACAAATGGAAAAAAATCCAGGAATCATCTCAATAGATGCAGAAAAACTATCTGATAAAAATTCTACACCCATTCATGACTAAAAAGAGAAAAAATGCCTTAGTAAATTAGGATTAGAATGGAACTTCCTTAATCTGATAAAGGGCATCTACAGAAAATATTAGTGATATTTTCATCAAAAGACATCATGATAAACCAGACTGGGAGAAGACATTTCTAAATACATACACTTTAACATACATACTATACATACCTATACATATATGTGTGTGTGTATACACATATATACATATATACACACATATATACGTGTGTGTGTGTGTGTGTGTGTGTGTGTGTGTGTGTATTCATGTCTGAAATACACAAAAAATCCTACTGGTCACCAAGTAAAAGGTAAATAATCAGTATTAAAATAGGAAAAAACCTGACCAGAGAATATCTGGGTAGCCAATTAACATAAGATCCTCAACCTGATGAGTCATCAGTGAAATGCAATTATTAAAAGCACCATGATAATACTGCTTCACAGCTACCATAATGATTTAAAACAGACACTACCAAGTGTTGACAACGATGTGGAATAACTGGAACTATCAGAGGCTGATGGCTGGGTAAAATCTGATACAATCTCTTTGGAAAATTACTGAGTACTATCTACTGAAACTCAGCATATGCATGCATACTCGATGAGCTAGCAATCTACTCTAAGATATACACCCAACAAAAGACATCAAGAGTGTTCCAGCAGCATTACTTGCAATAGCCACGAAGGGGTTCAGGACAGGCCCTCCCAGAATGTGCCACTTTGGCATATGGATTATTTTTTAAGCTGAAGGCCCTTGAGATCCTGTGGCCCCATGAGAAACTTTTGCCCCTCCCTTAACTAATAGAAGAATCTATATTGGTGGGGGGGGGGGGGGGGTTCTTTCCCAGAATAAGAGTTATTAGCAGAGATCATCTTTTTTAAGATTTTATTTTTAGGTAATCTTTACACCCAATGTGGGCTCAAACCTATACCCCAAGATCAAGAGTTACATGCTCTACCTGACTAAGCCAGCCAGAAGCCCCCAGCAGAGATCAATTTTATCTGGGTGAACCATCTGTACAGCAGGGCAAACATCTAATTACCAAACATATGCTCTACTTACCGCCCTGTGAATTATATTCCTTTCCCATGCCCCCTTTCTCCTTAGTTGAGAATGACATATATACCTTATTTTGCCTGATTATTTTTGGAATTTCCATGTCTATGTGGACTCCCTATACAGATGCCTATTAAATTTGATTTTCTCCTGTTCATCTGTCTTATGCCAATTTGATTCTTAGCCCAGCTAGAAGGACCTTTGAGGAGGAATTCTTGCTTCCTGACAGCCAAAAATGAAACTTAAAAAGAAAAAGTCCATCTACTATAGGATGAAAAAATTGGAGTATATTCATTCAATGAACTACTAAATAGAATGAAAATGAATGAATTACTGCTATGTGCAATAATATTAATCTCCTAAATATAATTTTGAAAGAAAGAAGCAAAAAATACATATCATTAATTCCACTCATATAAAATTCAAAGACAGAAAAACTAAGTTGTGATGACAAAAATCAACATTGATATAATGCTTGGGAGAAGTTGATGACCAGGAGGGGAACATAAGGGGGGACTTTGGGGGAGCTGAATTCTTCGTCTGAAAGACAATCACATGTATATAATCACTTTGAGAGAATTCATCAAGTTGTACACTTATGACTTACACATTTTTATATATGAATGTTACACTAAAAATTTTTTTAGAGGATGAGAAAGAGGAAGAGGAAGAGAGGGAGGAAAGAGGGAGACAGGTATCTGATATCACATACCAGTCTGTATGACTACAAGCCCATGCTTTTAACCAGGACTGCTTATTTATCTTTAGATTTTACTAATAATTTAAATACTCTATTAATTGAAAACTGAGGATCTTGGTGGATATAACTGGTGAGAAAGCCCTTGTGTAGGTCAAAGAACCAGCCCTTTTTAGGTCATAAGTGGCCTTCTTGATTTCATTTGACTGCAATAATTACATTTTTATTCCCCAAAATCCAGAAAATATTTCATTCTTATGGGCTGTTGTGGATATTCCATTCACATTTTAAAAATAAAACACACTCAAAGGAATATTCATTTTTTAAAAATTGGTATAGAGACAACTAACTAAATAAATCTAATTAATGGGTAATGTTTCTGTAAATACAAAGAACAGAGATTTGATATTTACTGATATTTATCAATTAGCATGAAAACCATCAGGTTTCAAAACAGTACATTAACCATAATATTATAATTTTTGTAGAATAGAATACATAGATTTTAATACAATGGAAAAATGGGAAAAGATCTGTAAAAATATACATCAAAAGTTAACATAATTAACATAGTTATTGTTTGATGTTTAGAAATGGTTTTTCTTCTTTCTCTTATATATGTATTTTCAATTCTGTTATGAATAGATATTACTTAAGTGACCAAAAAAGTTTAAAAGTACATATTGGGGCACTTGGGTGGCTCAGTCAGTTGTGTCTGACTTCAGCTCAGGTCACAATCTCACAGTTTGTGAATTCGAGCCCCGCATCAGGCTATCTGTCAGCATGGAGCCTACTTAAGATCCTCTACCCCCCTCCCTCGCTCTCACATTCTCTCTCAAAAATAAATAAACATTAAAAAAATTTTTTAAAGAAAAAGAGTAAATATTATAGGATTTTATTTGTATATATGAAGTTCATCAATAAGCAAAACTAACTACTCAAAGTCAAGATAGACATTATCTTTGGGGATATAGGAAATAACCCCTAATGGTGTATAAGTAAGACTTCTGGAATGCTGGTAAAGTTCTACTTCTGGATGTTGGTCCTGGTCACATGGGATGTTTAGTTTGTGAAACTTCATCAAGCTATGCACTTTTCTTTTACATATACATATATGTTTTTTAAGTACACTTCATGCCCAGCACAGAGTCCAGCTCGGGGCTTGAACTCACGACACAACCCTAGATCAACACCTGAGCTAAGATGAAGAGTAGGATGCTTGACTGACCAGGACACCTAGGTACCCCAGGCTGTGTACTTTTCCATATGTATAATTCAATTAGAAGTTTATCAAAAACTCTAAGTAGAGTGTTTTCATTTCCCTAACAAAATGCCACTTGTTTTTGCTTTTTCTCATATATGGCCTTAAATCTTTTTTTTTTCCCTGCTGTGAATCAGTTGCCCACAATAAGAAAAAAAAATCTCATCCTTAATATGGAATTAGTAGTTTATTCTGAGCCCAGATTATATGAGTAACATTTAAAAAATAACTCTTGGGGTGCCTGGGTGGCTCAGTCAGTTGAGTGTCTGACTTTGGCTCAGGTCATGATCTCACGGTTCACAAGTTTGAGTCCCACATCAGGCTCTGTGCTGACAGCTCAGAGCCTGGAGTCTGCTTCGAATTCTGTGGCTCCTTCTCTCTCTGCCCTCCCCTGCTCATGCTCTCTCTCTCAAAAATAAACAAACATTAAAAATTTTAAAAACTTATATAAGTATGGTTTCTTCTTCTTCCTTACAATTAAAATGTATTAAAAACAAACAAACAAACAACTAATACCTAAATGAAAGTTCCGTTCATTTTAGTTCAGTTAAAGAAAATCTTATGAAAAAAAATTTTTAAATGTCAAAAGTTCCATTACAGGGATGCCTGGGTGACTCAGTCAGTTAAGCATCCCACTTCAGTTCCGGTCATGATTTCACAGTTCATGAGTTCAAGCCCCACGTCATGCTCTATGCTGACAGCTCAGAGCCCGGAGCCTGCTTCAGATTCTGTGTCTCCCTCTCTCTCTGCCCCTGCCCTGCTCACGCTCTGTCTCTCTCTCCTTCAAAAATAAAAAAAAATAAAAATAAATAAAAATAAAAAGTTTCGTTAAAGTACACCTAAAACTTTAACATTATGTGTCAACTATACTTCCAACTAAAAAAAGTTTCAGGGGCACCTGGGTGGCTCAGTTGGTTGAGAGTCCGACTTTGGCTTAGGTCATGATCTCGCTGTTCCTGAGTTTGAGCCCCGCATCGGGCTCTGTGCTGGCAGCTTAGAGTCTGGAGCCTGCTTCAGATTCTGTGTCTCCCTCTCTCTCTCTGTCCCTCCCCTGCTCATGCTCTGTATCTCTCTCCTCTCAAAAATAAATAAACATTATTTAAAAAGTTTCATTACAGATATTAGTTATTAGTGATATTATTTAAATTTACCTGATAATGAGGTTTATACCATTGCTTTAAGTCCCAGTCCCAAAGAATCATCTGGAAAAAAAAAAAAAATTTTAGTTACAAACCAGAATCCAACAAACAAACATATGTAAAGACAAAATGGAACATCTTTAATTACAGATACCTAAAATAGCTTACAGCTTGGAAGGGGAATTGGGAAGGTAATAGTAAAAATTATCTCTAGACAGAATATTCCATAAATTATGTACTCTGTGATTGAGAAATCAAAAGAATAGTCAGAATAAAGTCACTATAATAAGCCATATTAAATAGAAAAATATCTATTACCACAAAAAGGAAAATACAAATCAAAATAACACCTATTTACTAAAAAATACAAGAAAAATGACAAATCATCAGCAACTCTCCCTGTCCCCACCGTCTTCAAAGGATCATCACTCACATCCTAAACCAGTGTCAATGGGTGGTGCTATTTCCTTACTAATAAGGCACCTGTCAAAATCCATTTTAAAAGCTTATCCTTGGGGTTAGATTAAGTACAAATCATACCTGATTATAAAAAGCAACACTCAACCCTTTTGATATGCAGATAATTATGATGGTTTTTCTGTCTCTTTAAAGGCTATCAGTGATAACTTCTTAGTCCCAAACTAATCTTTTTCCTGTCCTTTTAATTCCCAGCAGACTTTTCTGGCTGCTTCCCCTTCCAATAGTCCCTATGCTCCAGGAGAAAAAAATTAGCTTTCATTTAGCAAGCTATAACTGCTACCTATAGTTAACCCTAAATTTCTTTTAAGATTATTTAGTTAACAAATAGGTCTCCTCCGTTTGCCTAAATAGATTATAATTGCAATTTTCTACACAGTTTTGAACCCTAGTCTTGAATTTAAACCTAACTTGTAATACAATCACCTGATTTCCATATACTGAACTATTGTTTTTTTCAAGCCCCCAGTAGGGGGGCTCCAACTCACAACCCAGAGATCAAGAGTTACACACTCTACCAACTGAGCCCGCCAGATGCCCCTATACTGAACTATTTGTATTGTTTTTTGTCATTAGGTCTTCTGTCTCCAGGTTGCAAAAGATCTTGAAAGTATTATCCACTCTATCATTGGTCCAATATTTTATCAGGAGTTGGCAGATTTTCTTCTGTAAAGGGATAGATAGTAAATATTTTAGGCTTTGCAAGCCACCTAAGGTCACTATGACATAATCTTTTTTTGTTTTACAACCCTTTAAAAATGCAAAAACATTCTTAGCTCAAGAGCCACACAAAAACAGGCTCCCTGGCTGTCCGATTTCATAGATGGGCTATAGCTTGCTGAACCTTATTGTATATAATATTCTCCCCTCCTTAATCACTCAAAACATTGTCAGCTGTCATTATCTCCATGTCCTCGTCAACATCCTTGCAGAAGGTCATCTCTTTGCCAGTGAAAAGAAACCTGTTCCTTCCCAAAGAAAATGCAGACATACTATGACCACTTATAAAATTCAGGGGCCAGTACCACAAAATGGCTATAGTAGAACTATATGCAAAACACATCATGAATATTAGTAGGTTCACTAAATTTATGCAGTACTTTATATGGCTCTAAGTGTAGTCCTGATATAATTATTTCAGGTTGTGATTTGACCAGGATACATTCCAGGTTCTACAGACATTTAATTAATGCAGTTTAAGATGTTAATAACTTTCTAAAACACTCACATTAAGAATAGCATAACTTAAATCCCTGAGTTTCTTTTATACTTGGTACTGCTAGGCTCCATTTTGTCCATGCTATTCTTATACAATAAAAACCTGCAATACTTTACTTCCGTCCTTAATTTAGCCTGTCAACGTTTTCTTTTGCGATTGAGGAGGTCAACTAGCCTATTCACCATTCCGCTCATTGTAAATCTGATGTTTTCTTAAGTACACCAATAAAAGTACAGAATAGATAGGTGTGAGGCCAGAGCCACAGGATGGGTCATCCAAAATAACCCAGGAGATACGCATCAATTCACTAATTTGCATTCTAAATCTACAAACTTGCCCAAGTGTACTGTCATCCAATCCATACTTATACATTTCTTCTACAAGCATGCCATCCAACAGTGCCTATTCCACATGCCAATTCCTCATACTCCCAATTCATCAGTCTAGGTAGAAGCTGATCTCTTGTTAAATCAAGCACATTTGCAGGAGGACAGCTTCTTAACAGTGAGTCTTCCTTGCACCTCACTTCATTCACCTGGATAATTAAATAAATACTATCTTTTTCAAGGTTTGTACTCTAATGCCGGAACCGTATTTGTATTCGTGTCACGCATTCTTACTGGTTGTCCTGTCCCTCCCAAGCTGGTGAAAATTTGTTCCCGGGAAACAAAAAACATCTTAAAACTAATAAAATGGGTATAGCCCTCCAAACGCCACAGTATATAAACAGGCCGTCAATCTACTGTACTGAAATTTCATAGAGGGGAAGGGATGACTGGAGGAAAAACAGTGTTTAAAACAGCTCCTTAGGGGAGTGATAATGAAAATAAGGTTGCGAAATACTGAAATAAAGTAGTCTAGCTTGTTGCTTACAAAAGCAACATTAGCTTACATTCTGAGAGACCGTTCCAGGCTGCCTACTCAGAAGCCGGTGCTAACATGAGAGGTGATGTATACTCTATTCTAACGGCTCTTGTAGGTTTTTGTCTGAAAACCTGCATGTTAAGAACTGAAAACAGATACCATGAAAGTCACAAACTTCTGGTAGACAGTCTTCTATTTAATTTGAACTAGCATATTAGTGATTTTGAAAAAAAAAAACAAAATCTTTGCATGAGTAGTAGATGTATGATCCAGAAGTTCCTTAGGTATATATTAGAGCAGTCTTATTCCAAGTGTGGTCCACAGTAAAATAAAGAAATTAGGATACATGTTTAATAATTTTTATAGCAATTAAACATTGCCAAAACATTTTTAGTGAATTTTACCAAAGCATCAATCCACCACAAATTCAGAGAAAAACCTTTCCAAAGCTTGAACTTTGCTATATGGTTTAATATAAATGCACATAGCTGCACTGTTTGGAGTAGCAAAAAAACTAGATACAACCCAAATGTCTGTCCATAACAAAAGGGAGAAATTTGTGTATATTCATACAATGCAATACAATGGTGACAATAAATGAAGTACAGCTCCATACTATATAAATAAATCCCAGAAACATACGATTGAATGAGAAAAACAAGTCACAGAAGGATACATACAGTAGTAATTTCACACATGTAAAATATACTGAAATATACTTTTTAAGAATATAAATACATGAGAAACTATAAAGAAATGCAGTATGGGGGAGCCTGGGTGGCTCAGTTAGTTAAATGTCTGACTTGGGCTTAGGTCATGATCTCGTGGTTCCTGAGTTCCAGCCCCGCATCGGACCCTCTGCTGTCAGCACAGAACCCGCTTCAGATCCTCTCTCTGTCTCCCTCTCTGTCTTCTCCTTCCCCGCTTGCACTCTCTCTCAAAAATAGACAAACATTAAAAAAAAAAATCAGTATGGTGATTGTATCTAAGGGAAAAGAGAAGGAAATTAGATCTGGGAGTGGTGTACAAGGCACTTCAAACTTAATGAAATGTTCAAAATTAATGGTAAAGGAGAATTGATGGTGTTTGTTATTCTTCATCTATACTTTATGCAAATTTTACAAGTTTTTGTTAAGCTTCAATTAAAAAATTAAGAATTTAGATAGGTAAAGAAATGAAGACGGTGACTAGCAAAAACTCTTGAGAAATCACGCTGGAAATGGCGAGAATGAAATGGAACAACAGTTGGAGAAGAATGTGGGGATAATATTTTGTTGTTGTTGTTAACCTGGTAGGCTCTAGAATTTGTCTATACTTGATAGGAATGATCCAGGACAGTAGGAGCACTAATAATACAGGATAAATTGAGACAGATTCAAAGTAATAATACCCTTAATGAAAACATTGCTCAATGTCTCTATAATATTAGGACTTAGATAAAATTTAGGAAATACTAGGAAATAGTAATGGAGTATTCACTATTATTTATCAGATTATGATTTGTGAATCACTAGTCATTTGTCAGTGGTCTGGAATATTTAGAGGGCAAAAGGAATCAATTTAGCTTATAAATACTTCAGAATTGTGAAATATAAGATTAATTCTGATTTCCACACAAATATCATCTTTTTTTAAGGTTATTTATTTTTGAAAGAAAGAGACAGAGACACAGCACAAGTGGGGGAGGGACAGAGAGAGAGGAAGACAGAGTATTAGAAGCAGGCTCCAGGCTCTGTGCTCTCAGCACAGAGCCCAACATGAGGCTCAAACTCACAAGCCACAAGATCACGACCTGAGCCAAAGTCAGAGGCTTAACCAACTGAACCACCCAGGTGCCCCTCATCATTTTCATCTTAATAACTATTATATTCTTCAAAGCTGGGCAGGTGCCCTAGGTCTGTGTTATTCTTTACAAGTCATCTTATCTAAAGTATTTTTAGGTCATTCAAATATTCTTTACATCTGTTAAATCTGCATTCCTTTCATTGTTGTTGCATTATATCTCCAATCAAAAAACTAAATGGTTCTAAGTTGGTTTCCTAAAGCTTAATTAAGGTGTTGATAAAAACAAACATAAATAACTCAGAATAAATGCTAAGCCTAGAGCAAGAACAAGACTCCAATGCAAATGCAATACAAATCTCTGGGTGTGAGAATACCACACAAACCCATAAAAACAAAAATATTACTAGGGCATACAATAGTGAGTATCGAAAAGCTAATTTTGGGGGCTCAGTCGGTTGAGCATCTAACCCTTGATTTTGGCTCAGGTCATGATCTCACAGTTCCTGGAATTGAGCCTAGCTGACAGCATGGAGCTTGCCGGGGAATTCTCTCTCTCTCTCTCTCTCTCTGCCTCTCACCTGAGCACACATGTGCATGCACACGTGCTCTCTCTCTCTCTCAAAATAAATAACCTTTAAAAAAATAAAAGCTAATTTTTTAAAATTATTTTTTTAATGGTTATTTATTTTGAGAGAGAGGGAGGGAGAGGGAGCACATGTGAGCAAGGGAGGGGCAGAGAGAGAAGGAGAGAGAGCATCTGAAGCAGGCTCTGTGCAAACAGCAGAGAGCCCCCCGATGCAGGGCTCAAACTCACAAACCATAAGATCATGATCTGAGTCAAAGTCAGACGCTTAACCGACTGAGATACCTAGGCACCCCAAAGCTTATATTTTTTAGACTTGTAATTCTTTCACTCTATATTCTTCTGCATGGTTTTCACTTTGAAACTTTATCAAATAATGATGATAGGAAGCCGTGGAAACTTTCATGCCCTATACAAACAAAACATAAAAATGTTTTCGGTAGACCAACAGAATTTTTCTAGAACAAGCACGTAATGCTTTCTTACATGAAACTGAAGATTTTTGTTCCTAAAACAGAAGAGACAAAAACTATAGAGGCACCATTCAGATTCTGTGCTCCTCACTGCAAAAGCATATTAAAAAAAGAAACTATTGCCAAGAGATTTGTAAAGCCAGCCACACAGATGATAAACATCATGCTGGAAGAGTGAACAGAGTAATTAATTTCCAACATATACTTGCCATATGACACCTTGGGACATCACAGAATTGAAAAGGCATATAATGTAAAAAAGTAACTACTGGGGCTCTGTGTGGCTCAGTCAGTTAAGTGTCCAACATCAACTCAAATCATGATCTCATGGACAGTTCGTGGGTTTGAGCCCTGCATTGGGCTCTGTGATGACAGCTCAGAGCCTGGAGCCTGCTTTGGATTCTGTCTCCCTCTCCCTCTGCCCCTCCTCCACTTGCACACTGTGTCTCTCTCTCTCAAAAATAAACAAACATTAAGAAAAAATTTTTTAAAAAGTAACTACTGTCACATTTGCATACAGTAGATATTTTACTTTATTGCTGGATAAATGCATTCATGTGCTAGGTCTGAATCAGCTCTTGGTGTATATGCAATACACATGAGGAAGGGTCGCAGACAAATTTTTATGTGTTTATCACTGAAAATCCATGCTACAAAAGATGATATTTTCCCCTATGTAATGATTATTTTGTGAACTCTGTCAGAAACTGAAAAATGTGTGTTGGAATAAGTTCTAAAAGAATTAGTTATCTGTACAGCAAGGAAAAGTCTTGCTAAACAATGACAATAACTCCTAACTGCAAGTTTATACGCTACTTTATTCACAGAAAACAGCTGGTGATTAAAACACATATGCTAGTCATAATTCAATGTTAAAGAAATAGCATAAAATGTAAATGCACTCAATTTTTGGGCACAGAGTATACATCTTTTCAGTGTGCTATGGAAAATGAGGCAAAAAAAAAAGAAAGAAAGAAAATGAGGCAAATATAAAAATATTAAAAAACAAAATATAAACACAAATAGTAAATATAACAGAAGTGTTTTTCTCGGTAAGTCACATAGAACTTCTATTTCTCAAGCTTTTAAGTATGAAAATGCCCATTAACTTAGCAACTGACACAACCCTGAAAATAATCTGCAGTGAGAAATCTCTTCACAATTGGCAGGGTCCATGTTGAATATTCAAAACCAACAGCCACAAACACTTGCTGCCTTCCATCACCAGCTATGGGTTTGCTTGGATTTTTCTAATTTAAGAGAAATAGAGAAAAGAAAAGAATTTGGTTGGAGATAGGATGAATCTACAACACACAACCTATTTACTCATCAGTGAGCTGCAACAGAGATACCCTCAATACTGTAAACAATGTTCACGGATATAAAAATACTGGAATTTTTTAGTTTTTAAAAATTATATGAATCATTTTTATACATTTATCTAAAATTAGTAGGTGCCTACCATGCATAATGAATACACAGTGGATAGTATACAGATACTAAAATTTAAGAAGAATTGGTAGAAACATTTATTCCTCCTGTGTAATAATATATAGCTCTTTTAAAATCTTACTTCCAAGTAAACAGTGTATCAGTATATGTCCTGTATATATGTTGTTCCCAAGTCAGCAAAATTTTAGGCACTAAACTTTAGTACCAATACCAAAGTAGATCATGTAAATAATTTAAATATAAAAATAAGTAATTTAAATTAGCTAAATTTTGAAGCACAGTAAAAAAAGAAGTTATAGTGGGTATGGTAGGTTTTCAAAATATGGTTCTACTATAAGACATTGTTTAATAATGAAAGCATGAACTTTTAAGTGCTGTTTTAGGAGCTTCCAATATTATATTCATCTGTTTCCTTCTAAGCTCGAATATAATATAGTATCAGAAATCAATATATATTTTCACATACTACAGTAATCTGTTCAAAACTAATTTTAAAAACAGCATTTAAGTAACATATGAGGTGTATACTACTAAAAAATGTTTTTAGTTGATTTGATAAAAGGAACCCAAGACTATGCCTTCATATAAATTCAACTTTGTGGTTAAAAAACTGAATCCTGATAAAAGTTTCTGTTTGAATATGTTTGTAAGTCCAACATGCTTTACAGAGCTCTGCAAAACCACCAACACCACAGTGAAACATCAGCAGTACAACCAGGAGATGTTATCAGGGTCAATTACGTCAATGAGGTTTTATTTCATTGTTCCCTATGTAGCCAAAAAGAAAAACATATATGTGCCTTAAGTCAAACTTACATTACTGTTGTACTTATGTGAAATTTAAAAAGTATTATGGTACAGCTGTGAATTAACTGTTACAATACCTTTTATTCTTTTATTTCTTAGTGACATTTTACTTGCGCTTTGTGTATAAATCTATCCTAATGAAATTGGCTGAATTTCAGTATTCCCAAGTTTTTCTGTATCTATGCTTTCCAACTCAGACCCAATAAAGAACCCATTTAACTCTGTGATTGAGTTTACTGAACATAAGCCAAAAACATAAATGGATAGCCAAAGCGTTAAACTAACTAAAACTGTACTAAGTCCAACGTGCAAAGACAGTATCCTTGACCCCTGTATGACAAAGAAGGGCCCCGGTCAGAAAACCTGAGAAGCAGGAAAAGGGGTGTGTGTGTGTGTGTGTGTGTGTGTGTGTAGGGCAGGTGGTGGGAGGACTAGTATTAGAAACTAATCTCATTCACTACCCCTACTAAGCAATCAAATAATATGATTATGTTCAGGGTAACTTAGACTATATGCTATATCCCAGCACTATGTTAGGCACTTAATACCTATTGTCTCCTTTAATCTCTACTAGAATTCTCTGTGGTAAGCCTTTTTTCCCCATTTTACAGATGATACAACAGAGACTAAGAAAGGTTAAGTAACCTGCCCAAAGTCACATGACTAGTAAGTGGCAGAGACAGAAACTAGATTCAACTCTAACTCCAAAGCTTTAAGGATTTTTAACCACAATGCCACATCATCTTAGAATTATCATCATTTACTAAATGCTGTTATGTCCTAACAATGTGGCAGGCACTTGGCAGCCATGTAAAATCACAACAATTTTTTGCAAGTAACCCCATTTTCTATATGGAAAAGTTGAGGCTTGGTGATCATACTAATACTTCGGCATTTGCCTCCCAGATTCCTTCTTTGCCCTTCCCTTGACCCTGGGGAGGCTGAACTCCCATGCAGCTGGTTTCTGCTTTGGCTGGGAGCCACCAGCAGGGAACTGGGGTCTTAGAGGAAAGAGAAATCAAAGTCATTTCTTTTCTGCTGCCTACATACCACTGTGTCCCCGCCCCCCCCCCCCCCCCCCCCCCCGCCATGACTACAGCTCTTACCAGATGGTCTTCCCTTCTGAAAACCCCATTTCCACCCTGTTCCTCCGGCCCCAGGTAACAGCTTCCATAGTTGCTAGTCTCTAGCTGATGAACCATCCCTTGTCCATTCTTTTAACCCTGCTCATTCTCTCAAAGTAGATTCTTCATTAACATCTTTTTATTTGAACCACCCTGGCATGAATTCTATTTCTGCACCCCTGAATATACAGGGATGTTGTAACTAAGTTCACGTCGGCTAGTAAATCACAGAGCTAGAATCTGTACTCAAATTTTATCTCCCTCCAATTTCATTCCCTTTCCACTATGCTAAAAGGATAATTATTTGTGCTTTTATTAAACCTTTCCAAAAATGAAGAGTATCTACCTACACCTTGTTTTTCTTGATCAAATTACCCTAATATCTGATCCCATCTTCCCTATGCTTCATACAGTTACTACAGATGCACTCTCTTGAGCTCTACCCAATGGCCAGTTTTTCCATAAACATACTCGATCCCATACCAGGTGCCCACTTGAAGATATGTCACCAGCAACTCTTTCCCTCTCTCCTACAACATCATCTCCTCCCTCTACAAAATCATTCTGATTAGACTACAAACATGCTGCAATTTCTCACATACAAATACCTTCTCTCAGGATCACTTACAGCCAGCCAATGCCTCATTTCTCTGCTCTCCTTAATAGCAAAATCCCTCAAAAGAGTGAGGCTTACCCGTTGTTTCCAATTCCTCTCCTATAATTCTCTCTTGAGAACACTGATCTAGCTATACCGGTTTATTTACTGGTCCATGAACATGCCAAGTGAGTCCCAATAAAATTCATTCCCCTTTCCTTTTTCTTAATAAATTCAAAAATAAATAAATTACATAATACTGTATTATAAGGTGTGATTTTCTGAAGCTGAACTGATAATTCAGATTTTATAAAGTAGCACCTAAAATACAAGTTTCTTTCTTTCTTTTTTTTCCCTGTCAGGAGTATAAACTCTGAAACAAAGATATTTTAAGGGATGGGATAAACATAGGTTGAGCAAGCAAAATACAAAAGTACTGAAGTCATGCACTGTTTGAAATACATAGAGCTTTCTTTAATCGGTGAAAGTACCGATTACTTAAATCTCTATGTCCTATTGACAAACTAATAAACATTTAAAATTTTTGTCCACTAGCTCTTAGGAGACCATTTTGCTTTTATCATTTGATGTTCTGAAATGCACTATGACACCTTTTTTAAATTTAAGTTACATAACTGTTCCACAGACCGTGGTCTAATTACTGTGGTAAAGAAATTCAAGCACAGAGTACCATTTTTTAAAAATATTTATTTATTTTTGAGAGAGAGCAATTGGGGGAGGGACAGAGAGAGAATGAGATAGAGAATCCAAAACAGGCTCCTGAGAGGTCCTGACATGGGGCTCAAACTCACAAACCATGAGATCATGCCTGAGCTGAAATCAAGAGTCAGACACTTAACTTAGCCACCTAGCCATCCCCAGAGAACCATTTTCTAAGTATAATATGTAATAGCTTCTATTCCACCAGTATTCTTAATCTCTTATTCTCTCTAGATGTTTTCAAAGTTTTACCTACCTACTCCTCTTCCAGACCTCCTATGCCTTTCTGGATATATTTTGGTGTATGCCTCAGCTGCTTTCTCTGGCCTATGATTGAATAAAATTTTATCTCCCTCCCTGACACAGATTCTACATTCCCACCAAAGAATATATATTCTGGGGATAATATAGTAAAAATAACTGAAAAAATAGGAACTGTAAACCTTTAAAGAAAATAATTTCTATTTTCCCCCTACCGTGAATAAATAAAATGTTTTCCTTTTAAGTTACAATATAATTTTTAGTATAATTTAAGCACATAAGGGGATTAAACTAATAATAGCTAATATTTTTTAAAACCTTACTAAAACAGGGATACCTGGCTGGCTCAGTCAGTTAAGCATCCAACTCTCGATTTTGGCTCAGGTCGCGATCCCAGAGTTGTGGAATCAAGCCCTGCATTGGGCTCTGCACTAACAGCACACAGCCTGCTTGGGATTCTCTCTCTCCCTCTGTCTCTGTGCCCTTCCCCCTCACTTGCATGTGCATTCTCTCTCTCTCTCCCTCTCTCTCAAAATAAAGAAATAAAAAACTCTTAAAAAACCTTACTAAAACACTTGAATTCAGGATTGCATAAAGGATATCCTAATAAATATTCTAGAATTATAAGCATGGCTTATGAACAAGATCAAAAGGGGAAAAATGGTTCCTCACTTCAATAACAAAAATATGCTACAAACTTGATTCTGGGTCTGGAAAGAAAATCAGGAGATCAGAAGGTCTCCGGTGATATCAACCTAAGATGGTGGTCTTACAACCAAATCTAAGGACACCCTCATCTCTACATACAATAAGTATGAAGATGCCAGAGCCCAGGCTCTCAGACACTATACTATACTTCTTCCCACCTACTTACGACTCAAGCAGAAGAGTCTGGGTTGCTTTTTTTCCTCTCAATCAACTCTAGACAGCTCACACAACTAAAAGATCCACAAACTGCAGACATTCAAGTAAAAGAAAGAAACTAGCTGGTCCTAGATAGGCATACCCTCTAACAAAGAAAATACAACATATATTTCTCTTCTGATTGCCCTTTAAAGTTTACCTAGGGACAGATAAATTATAGTTTAAACTTAAGAATGATGAGCCAACCAAAGACACAAGCAGTACTGGTGAAATAGTTACATATATGTATTGAGGAAAAAATTAAATATAACACAGCAGAGATGCAAAATCTCTGCTGGAAGACCCTTTGCTTGGGAATTCTGCTCTTTGGCCCTTTTGTATCTATGTCTCATGTATGTGTTTACAGAGACACATAACCTTTGTATTCCCAAATAATACGGAGAATCCTAATGGTATCTTACCATGGGCAGAGATTATATTTCATCATCAATTTGTAATCTCTGCCTCAAAAGGAGTACTTGAAGAGGACTGGAATAATCTTTTAGGAAAAAACTAGAAATTCCCCTTCAAAGGCTCAACTTTAGGCTTTGCTATCGCTCTGCAGTCTACCCACCCTACCCTGTCTTTGATCACTAAAACTACTATCAATGCCAGCTATGGGCCACCATTCTGGCTGAAGTTGGACAGAGGGTGGGAAATTCATGTAGGTAATATCTAAATATTGTTTGGGTCATGCATTTGAAAGAGAACAAATGATCGGTCTTTTAGTGTCTTCAGATTTGTCATTGCACTAAAATAAAACCTACTTAAGTAAAACCTACTTAAAAGACGAGAGGCACCATATGCAAACCATATGGTCTGGCAAACTGTATGCAACAAAAGAAAATGAAAACGTGTATGTTCACTATGTTAGGCACGTTGTTGGGAGCTTTATATACATTATTACATTCAACCTTCATATTCATTCGGTGAGCAGTATTTTTTAATGTGTAATAAAACTTAGATTAAATAACTTGTTGGATGAATAAGTGACTCGTTTAAAAAATTCCTCTCTTCTTCCCCTTATCAATCTAATTCAATCTAGATATTTCTGACTTTCTGTCATCACTATATTTTTACATTTTTATTATATCAAACCTGGATGACTTTTAACAGCCTCCAATCAATTTTCCTCTCTTACAATTACATCCACATCATACAATAAAATCAATCTTCAAAGCCATTTGTACCATATTACTATCCTATTATAAATATTGAGAGTATATTTCAGCTAAAGGGAATTTAGAACTCAACAATTCCAATCTTTTCATTCTACAGATAAAGAAAACAAATATCAGAGTAACTAAGTTATTTTCCTTATCTTTCTTACCTCTGTGCCTAACTTCATCCAACAACAACAAAAATCCACCTGCAGGCAGACCTTTGAGTTAAAAAAAAAAAAAAGGAACTATTTAGTTTTAAGTGAGACAAACCATCTGCAAAGAAAATACAAACACCTCTCTCTCTCTCTGATTACCTTTTATAACTACCAACTCATCTTTCCAACTATACTCACATCTGATTATCTCCCCAAACCAACGTGGAGGAGAGTAGATCTAGAAACAAAAATCTGCTTACTACTTTCTACATCTGACTTAAACCTTATTTTTCTTGGTTTTATTTTCTACTTCCTATTTCTTAATCTCAGTCAATGTATCTGACCTCTGAAACAGAAGAAACACTTAAAGGCCACGGTAAAAGTATTCTTTAAACAATAAAGCTTCTTGGAAGCAACAATTGTAAGCTAATTTAAAAAATTAATAATCCAAAATAGATTATTCAATACGAACAAGCACATTGCCAGTATGGTAAAGATTCAAGATCAGAAACAGAGAACTCTGTGCCAATGGCTACATCTCCGAAGTATAAAGACATTTCATACAAAAATGACTATATTGGAAAGTAGCACAGATATATTTAAGAATATTTCTTTCAGGGCACCTTGGTGGCTCAGTTGGTTAAGCATCCGACTTCAACTCAGGTCATGATCTCACAGTTCATGAGTTCAAGCCCTGCATCAGGCTCTCTTCTGCCAGCACTGAGCCAGCTTTGGATCCTCTGTCCTCCTCTCTCTCTCTACCCCTTCCCTGCTCATGCACATGTGCGCTCTCTCTCAAAAATAAATGAACATTTAAAAAAAATTTTTAGAAAGAATATTTTCTTGTTACTTGGGTGAAATCAAACAACTTTACAGGCATAAAATTTTAAATAGTAATTGTTATTATTAATAATTTTTAACAGAGATAATATTTACTAGGCCCTATCTGCCTTTATTTTATAACTGAATGTTAAATGTAGGAGATAAAGATATTAAAGAAAATTGTAATTAACCAAAACAGAAATTTGAAAATCAATGTACAGTAATAAAATTATTCTTTTTGCATTTAAAAAGAAAATTTACTATTTTTATTTGGGATTTTTATTGGTCAGATAGAAACTATTCAAGTTGCCAGCAATATCTGTTTGACACTACTGGACATTAGTTGAGTAAATAAGTTTTGTCATGGTAACCGAGCTTAAAATTAAGCAAAGATACTAGCCCCATAGCGACTTGATATGAAAATGAAAATAGAATTTCTAGTATATATATATATATAAAAAAAAACATATCTCCAAGGATCATCATAGTAAATCCTAAATTTGCACAACAAAATGTACTTGCATAAGCAAAATGACTTTTTTAAAATTTTTTTTTAATGTTTATTTATTTTTGAGAGCAACAGAAACAGAATGCAAGTGGGTTAGGGGCAGAGAGAGAGACACACACACACACAGAATCCGAAGCAGGCTCCAGGCTCTGGGCTGTCAGCACAGAGCCCGACATGGGGCTCAAACTCATAGACCGTGAGATCATGACCTGAGCCGAAGTCGGACGCTCAGCCAACTGAGCCACCCAGGCGCCCCCGCAAAATGACTTTTTAAATAATTTTTAACTAGAGATAAATGTTAACACTACATTTTAAGAAAAACATCAGCATGTTGGAGACCACTAAACACTAATTTTCCATGTATAAAATACTAAACATCGGAGAATTATTTAACATGAATTTTTATTAGAATGTTACAAGGATCAGCTAAAGAAACTGGCAGATCAAAAGCAAGCCTCAATTAACTCTATATAAACTGAGATCCTATATAAACTGAGAGCAACTGCCAACTGTTCAGTGTAGAATAAATGTATCTTCCCAAACATCAAACTTTCTGATAGTGCTGCACACAGAGTTACCATTAGTAGCTGTAACTGGCATAAAAAAGGAAACCAGATAGTTATATTAAGATCTGCCAATGATCAATACAGTCAAATTTTAAAAATGTTTCTGTTTTTAACTTGATAGCCTTTTTCCCCCTAAATCAACAGCGGCTCATTCATTAGGGGACAAAAGCACACCAACCTAGTGTTTTGCTGAGATTAGTGAGGCTAGCACAGTGACAAACTGTGCTAATTCTTGACAACAAAGCCATTAAAAAATAAACCAACCTAGCTTTTTTGGTATGCTGATGGTTAATGAGGATAGCTAAATAAACCATTAGGCTGGCAACATGTATGTCAGCATAGGCACTGTTTACTAATTCACCAATTATGAATACAAATCAGACACAAATTATGTACCTTCAGTCTCTAGGAGAACAAGGTCTGATTTGTTCCTAACTATGATCCCAACATCTAGCAAAGTGAGTACCTAGCACGTATTATCAGTTGCTTAATAAATAACTTACAGAATGAACTAACCTACAAATATCACTTGTTACATTTTATAAATCCGAAATTTTGGCTATGGAATCTATCAATACTACTAATAGCTAACATTTATAGAACATTATATGCTGTTACCACATTTAAGACCTGTTGTTTTTACAGTTAACTATGGCTGAGAGACATTAAGTAAGTTGCCCAAGTTTACATGGCAAATTAGTGACAGAGCCAGAATTCAAACTGTGGCCTTTCTGACTGCAAAATCCTGAATTTTAATGACAATATTATACTGGAATGTTCGCATTTCATCATTATGCTGAGAATCTCTGCTCATAAGAGTCTCTTTCACCCTATAGAAAAGACCAGTTTACAAAAATATGAAAATGATGAACTTTCAAATGATAAATACTTGTAATACATCATTTACCTTCCTGGCTTTTAGTACTTGGTCTCCTGCTAAAGGTGAGTTCTTAACCACTTAAAACAACATCTGTTTCTATTAGAGAGTAGGACAACTTTATAAATGTAGTGAAAGAGTGGCCTACAATTTAGAATACCAAGGACTGGACTTTTTTAAGTTTACTTGAGAGAGAGAGTTTGTGTGCACAAGCAGGGAAGGAGCAGAGAGAGAGAAAATCCCAAACAGGCTCTGCGCTGTCAGCACGGAGCTCCGTCTTATGAACCATGAGATCGTGACATGAGCCGAAATCGAGGCTTAACTGAGCCACCTGGGCACCCAAGACTGAACTACTTTTGTTCCAGATGTCAGGAGAGAAAAGAATGCACTGCCTTAAATTTATTGTGAAGATAAAATAAGAATGAACTTTATAAAATGTAAAGCATGACAGGGGCGCCTGGGTGGCTCAGTCAGTTAAGCATCCGACTTCGGCTCAGGTCATGATCTCACAGTTTGTGAGTTCAAGCCCCACATTAGGCTCTGTGCTGACAGCTCAGAGCCTGGAGCCTGTTTCGGATTCTGTCTGTCTGTCTCTCTCTCTCTCTCTCTGCCTCTCCCCCATTTGTGCGTGCACACACATGCTCTCTCTTAAAAACATTAAAAAAAAAAAAAAAAAAAAAGTAAAGCATCACCTAATGTTCACAAAATGTTTTATGTGTTGATATGCTTTTGTCTAAAATACACGCTGTCTGGATTGCTCACACTTAGTATAGGTTAGCGTGTATTATTGTATAAACAATATTGCTCCTTAGGCTGGATAATTCACCATCTGACCCTTCAGATCCTCTCTCCAAATGGCAATTTTCCCTGGGAGGCCGACCTTCTTGGACTGCATCAAAAGGTTGTTCGTCATCCGGCTTTTCATAGAAGACTACAGGAGACACCAGTGGAGGTGAAAGGGCAGGAGGAAAAGGAGGTGCTCCTTCCTACATGGCACAGGCTGGCAGTGGCTGGATTCTTCCACTAGAAGTTACCGCTTCTGCTGGGGACTCCCTCCTATAACTCCTACAGCTATGTCTTGTCACTTTAGGCCTTGGGTGGTGATAAGGGTTGTTTCCCTTAACTCTCTTCACACTCTTACAAACAGTCCTTTGTTAAATAATCCTCATTCCATTTTAGTGTGCCATTTGTTTCTTGCTGGGAACCTGACTGATACACTACCCAGCTAGATTAAAATGTCCCTTGATGATTTAAGACACAGTAACTCCTATTTCTTTTTTATCATTCTTAGTACCAGGCATAAATACCTGCATGTAAGTATACTAAAAAGACATTAGACAGAAAATAATATTGTGGGGCTCCTGGGTGGCTCAGTCGATTGAGTGACTCTTGATTTCGGCTCAGGTCATGATCCCAGGGTAGTGGGATCGAGCCCCACGTTGGGCCTGAGTGTGGAGCCTGCTTAGGATTCTCTCTCTCCCTCCCATCCTCCCTCCCTCTCTCCCCAGCCCACCTCCCCTGCTTGTGTGCACTCTCTCAAAAATAAAAATAAAATAAAATAAAAGATTGAAAAAAATTTTAGTTCTACCTTCAATTCTACAAATGACTAACTAGTTCCCACTAAACCTTGGATTCTTAACTGCAAAATAAGGAAATTGGATTACGTTGGATTACATGGTCATCTAAAGTCTGTTCCAGGAATGATGTAGAATTATTCTTTTTTTCTCTGCTAACAGTTGAAACCCCGGCAATAGAGGTTTCTTCTTGTGTTTGCATAAGTTTCTAAGTATCACTTAGAAACAAAGGAATAATTGTTTAGCTCCAGGTTGGCAAACTTCTTATATAAAGGGCCAGAGAGTAAATATTTTTGGCTTTGTAGCCAGGAAACAAAATCAGTACTATATAAGTACTTCTATAATGAGAGAAAAATGTATCGTTTTTATTGACAAAATGCAAAATATAATAGTATAAATTTTTGTGGTGCCAGTCTGCCAATGAGGAGAATGGAATTATTTTGAGAGGAGAGCATTTCATTCAAATGGGACTCAAAGTTGGTATTCTCTATCATCAGAATCAATGTTCATCTGTTAAACCTCACCTGTAATGTGATTTTACATATTTCACTTTAGAAAAGGTCTTTCCATTCAGATAAATACTGATAAATGGACACCAGTCCACAAGCAAAGGATTCTAACTGAATATATGCATTATTTGAAAGGTATTCATAGAATTATATTAGATTCTTCTTCTGATATGTGCATTTCAGCTTGTCATACATTGTTCCCATTGAAGGTTACTTGAAAGTTCCTTCATTGGGCAGTTAAATGAATTCTGAAATATAAAACATCCTTTATTTGGACTGAGTTCCAAAAACCACTGCTAGAACTGTATTTTGATCTTGGAAATAGACTGCTACAAGTGTGTGTGAAAATGTAGATTCCATTTGTTGTTTTAACTTTTTTTTTTTTTTTTAATGTTTAGTGGGGCAGGGGGAGGCACAGAGAGAGAGGGAGAGTGAGAATCCCAAGCAGGCTCCACACTCAGCACGCAGCCTGACTCAGGGCTCGATCTCAGAACTGCGAGATCACAACCTGAGCCAGTGGGAGATTGAGCCACCCAGGTGCCCGTTTTAACTGCTGACATGCAAAGTATACAAAGCAGCTTGACATTATTTTGATTCAAACATTCATTCCCATCAAAATTACTTTTAATTTACTGTAGCATAAATTTGGCACTTAAACATTGTTCAGGTTGGATTTATTAAGAAATATTATCAAGCCTGCAGCATAAGCTAATTTCCAAAGTCATTCAGTGTTTAACAATGGTTAAGGGTGGTTCTCTCATTTAGAAAAATTTCAGTCTTAACCCTGAGCTCAAAATATACAATAGACAATGGTGGATATATTATAGTGATTATCTTTCCAAGACTGAGCTACATCCTGGTTTGTGAGAGAGTAAAGGGGAGGGAGACCAGGGGTACATAGTCAAAAGTGCCTAGAGAATTCGAATCTAAAGAGACACAAAAACTATGACATTAATAAAAATAACAATTAAGGATGAGGAGTTTAGAACAGCAAGTTTAACAAGGATGTTATTATACACCAAAACCCTTATACATAAAGTAGACAAACTGGAGGTGTGGCTGCTCACTTTCCAAAATACCGTTCATTTTTCCAAAGGACTAACTTCAGAGTTCTTTTAAGTAATGTCATCTATAAAATAATAATAACTAGGTTATTCAGATTAAGTGAGATAATACACATGAAGGCCTTATTTATGACCATAAAGACTGAGACCTCAATAAATGTTAACACTATTTACTAGTATTGTTTGATGTCAATAAGGAGTTCAATAATGAACATTAAGACTAAAGTGTTAAAGAAACTAGCCAGTAAAGCTACATTATCAAATTAAATTATCCAATTATAAAACTGAATTTCCATAAATATCCATGCAAGTCAGAAAAAACAACTAACTCATTAAAAGTGAACTATCCTATGCCAAAAACGCTTTTTTGAAGTTTTTGCCTATCTATTGAGCTAAGTCCATTCTCACAACCCATATTACTCTGTCTAGGTCTTTGTTTATAAGAGCTGCTATGAAGGGAAAAACAAAAAACAAAAAACAAAACTTGTATATTATTTAATACAATCTAAACAGGAAGTTCCTAAAACACAGGCTTCTACAATCACTCTATTTTCTTCAAAAATAAAAATAAATAAAGCAGTAAGATTTTGTTGGTGTGTTATAAACTACTTTTATAACAGTTCTTGTCTTCTGACTTCCAAAAACAAGACACCATGTAGTCATCTAACATCAAGTGAAGATTTAAAAATCTCTAGTGCCTGCTTAAGTCTTCCCAGAAAAGTAAAAATTTTAAGGCTGCATGTACATTTTACTTACTAAAATATTTTAACACCTGAGTTGAAGGAACACTGCAGAAAATGTTATTCATTACCTTTCTAAGGAAAACAAAAATGAATATGAGGGAGATTTTAAATTTGATAGACCATTTCATATTTATGGACTTATTTTTTATTATGCTACAAAAGTTTAAAAACAATTTGGTAGCTGTGATCAGATGGGGAGTTACTGCTCCCCTATGATACCCTAAAATGGATACTTCTAAGTTTTTTATTCTTTTTTCAATTAAATGATCTTATCTCAATCACTTAAGTATAGAGGCATGAAAGTAACAATTCTGTCTGGTAGAAAATGCTGATGTTATAGGGAGGGGTGCTTAGCCTAACATTTACTTAAGGAAATCAAAGCTATTGGATTCTTAGACAAATATAATTTTCAGCCTAAGGAAATTAGAATTGGCGTCTGAGAATGATATGTCAACTTTAGGCACCCAATAGTTCAATTTATGGCCCAAGGATTATCAGAATATCAAATACCACAAAAGAGATTTTTAAAAAATCCATCACTGAGAGATTTCAATTGTATTCGACATTAAAATTCAATATTTGTTAAAAATAAAATAAAATTCAATATTTGTTTACATTTCCATCTTATCTCCTAGACCCTTTCTTTGATGGCAACGTTCCTGCCTTACTTATCCTCAGTGACTAACAAAGTACATTGTTCATGGAAGGCACTCAAATGCATACTGAAGAGATAAATGACAAAAGTCAGCTATCAAAGTGAGCCTAAGAAAACTAGAATAGGCTGAATGTTTATACGAATGTCACCTTCTTCTTAACATGAAATGTTTGCAGACTTTGGAAAAGTTTCTTCCAAGTACTCTAACACAGATCACTGAATATTCTGAGATTAGGCTGGTTTGGCATCTATTTCAGTACTTGGATTTCTGAAATAAAGCTTTTACAATACTCAGAAAGTCATGCAGCACTTATTTCATTCCACATGTATGAGGGAAAGGCAAATGAACAACAAATGAATTACTATGATAGCTTTTTTCCAAGAGAAAGAAAGCAAGTTTCACTGCTCTGCTGGTGTTGGTAACCATTCACACTTGGGATATATACAAAGTTCATTACATCTACACAACAATCATTACATCTACACCATTTTACCATAGTAAACAAGCATTTATTGAAAACTGCTATGTGAGATTTCCTATGATCAGGACAGACACATGGACACAAACCTTCCCATTCCTTCCCTCTCATAGTGGCTTGCTTGGAATCCCCAAATCAATCATGTCTTTGGCCCTCACATAACAGTGATTAGAGCTAGTACCTAGGCTGGCCTCTCTCCCCCACTCCTTTATTCCAGTTTTCCTTAAGAAATGCAGAACTCGGGGTGCCTGGGTGGCTCAGTTGGTTGAGCCTCCGACTTCGGCTCAGGTCACAATCTCACAGCTGGTGAGTTTGAGCCCTGCATCGGGCTGTGTGCTGACAGCTCAGGGCCTGGAGCCTGCTTCTGCTTCTGTGTCTCCCTCTCTCTCTGCCCCTAACCCACTAGCATTCTGTCTCTGTCTCTCTCAAAAATAAACGTTAAAAAAAATTTAAAAAAAAAAAAGGAATGCAGAACTCACTTATCATACTTTTTAAGTTTATTTATTTGGGGGGGGGGGGGCTGGGAGAGGGGCAGAGAGAGGGAGAGCAGCAAAGAGACAGAGAGAGAGAGAGAATCTCAAGCAGGATCCACACTTAGCATGGAGCCCAATGCAGGGCTCAATCCCACAACCCTGGGATCATGACCTGAACCAAAATTAAGAGCTGGATACCCAACCAACTCAGCCACCCAGGCACCCCTCACTTTGTCATACTTAATATGACCCCACAACACACAGATTTCCCCTGTCTTCTCTTTTCCTTAAATATTTTCTTCTGTGCTACTCCATGCTTTCCTTTCTTCTTCCTTCAACTTCTCCTTTAGTCATAAGATGATTTCAAAATATATATTGAACTATATAAACATGTTCTTCATTTTAAAATCACCTAGTAGAAACTTTTCTATTTCTCCCTCTAAAGAACTAAATTACTTTCCCTTATGTTATTAGCCAGTTGATATTTCCTGTGATCCAGTGCCTCATGGATAAGAAAACAAAAAAGAGGGGGGATACTAGGTTACTGACAAAAACACAAATATGTTTGTTATATTACCACTTACAAACACCATCATTCCAATTATCTGAGCCACAAACAGTTTATCAGATTAGCTGTAGTCACTGAAAAAGGGTCCCAAGGCCATGGGATAATGAGAGCAATGGGGAAAGTTTAGAATGTGAAAGTCAACAGACCATACTAGAATACTAAATAGCATTTAAAGAAAGAAAGGAGGAGGCAAGCAAAGAAAGAATGGGGTAGGAAAGCAGAAATGCCAAAAGCCTCTGAATTGCATAAAGACAGAAATACTGAAGGGTCCAGTGCTAGCCAGAACTAAGGAGAAAATGCAAATAGTGACCATGTCAGCTAGGTGTTTATGATGGTCACAAAGAAAAAGTCTGGGGGTGCGCCTGGGTGGCTCAGTCACTTAAGCATCTGACTTTGTCTCAGGTCATGATCTCGTGGTTCGTGGGTTCAAGCCCCACATTGGGCTCTGTGCTGACAGCTCAGAGCCTAGAGCCTGCTTCAGATTCTGTGTCTCCCTCCCTCTCTGCCCCTCCCTCCCTCTCTCTCTAAAATAAACATAAAAAATAAAGAGAAAGTCTGGATATAGTCATGTGTCCCCTCACATTGAAGAAAACATTTCAAAAATTTCACAGAAAATATTAGCCACGATTCCCCAGCATCAAACTCAACGGAAGTAGGAACTTTAAGACAGGTAGGAAAAGCAATTTAAATTGACCAGTGGATCCAAAAAGGCCAAACCCCAAAATTATCTATTGCTTACAAAACCCAAGAGACAACAAAAGGAATTCTTTTTTTGGTTTGTTTGGGGTTTTTTTTGGCTATCTTAAAGAACAAAAGAAAAAAGTAGGCTTATCTCAGAAGACAGGATAATCCCAATAAAGAGAAAACAAAACTCTTTAACTCCTACATTGTCCCAGTTCTTCTCTGTCAGGGATTGGAAAGGTTGAACACACACTGTAATTCTAGAACTAAAGCCCGAGACAGGTGAGTCCAATGCCCCGGTCAAGATGAATTAGTTATAGGATACTAAGAACACTAGCGCATGAGGTTATTGGTAACCACTGAAGAATCCAAGAAACAAATGTAATTGGTTTTTAAAAGAGAAGAAAAAGGTGGATTGCATAAAATACAAAAGATGAGGGTAGCAGGTGCCACGTCACAGCTCCTCAGCCCACTTTTAGTCACAGCTATGGTGGACTGTCCTGGGAAGATTCACCTCAGATTAACAGAATGCCACCTCAAACATAGCTTTGCTCATTTTTCCACTTTCAATGGCACTGCAATGGCCCACTCAGCCTGTGAGCAAGCACAGCCTGGAGATGTGGGCAAATTAACTTCCCCAACCCTCAACCAATGAAGGATAAGACAGAGTCATAAATGTCCCAGTCGCCCATTCTTCGGACAGAAATTCTAGGAGGCATTCTGAACACTTTTCAGAACAGATGGAGTTAGTTACTACTAGACCTATCCTACAAGAAATGCTAATGGGAGTCCTCCTGGCTGAAATGAAAAGACACTAAACAGTAATTCAAAGTCATATAAGGATGTAAAGAATGGTAAAGGCGGCTACAGTAAGTAAATATGAAAAACAGTAGTACTGTATTTTGGTAACTTCTTTTATCTCTGTATGATTTAAAAGGTAAATGCATAAAACAATTATAGAACTATGTTAATAGGGGAACATAAAGTACCAAGATGTAATTTGGGACAATAATCATATAAGGAAGAAGAAACAGCTGTAAAGGAGCAGTTTGTGTATACCATTGAAATTATGCTGATATTAATACAAACTTAATTGTAATATAATGTTAATCAAGGAGGGCAAACTAACACAGAGGGTAAATACCACTGAAATAAGCAATTGACATAGGGGAAGGCACTGGGCTAAGATTTTAAGAGAGCATCAGTGAGTCCAAGTTTTACCACTTACTAGCACTATCTTGACCTTCCTGGCTTTCAGCTTTCTTATCTATGAAACAAAGGAACGGGCTATCAGAAGTTTCCAAACTTTGTGAGAATCACTTAGGAAATCTTTTAATAAGTACAAATCCCTAGACTCCACACTGAGCTTTAAATCAGAATCACTGGGAGTAGGTACAGGGAAATAGTACTGTTACAAGCTATTCTGAGGTATAGCCAGTTATGGGGACTAAAAAGCTGTGCACTAAAAAGCTCAGGTTCCCTTCTAGTTCTAAATTCTATAGTTTGTATACTTGTCCTTTATTCTGCTTTTATGGCAGTGACACCAACTAAAGAAAAATCAGACGGTATCAGAAATGTACTCAGAACAGCTAGTCTAGATTAGAAGAAACTAATCTACTAGCTCATAAATGCTGTATGCATAGCAATCATAGTATAATGGGTAAAGGCACTTCACAAAGGCCCAAAGACTTCACTCTACTATTTACTAACCATGGGACCTTGGGCAAGTCACATAACCTCTGTATACATTATCCTCCTCATCTGTAGGATGCTATTGAGCTAAAATGAGAATACTGTACCAGGGAATCCCTTGTACATACTACAATAGTTTAGTATATTAATATTTAAGGCTCTCTATTACCAAGAAAAATTAAATACCATAGAGTCTATTTGTGTTACAAAGCTAAGGTATGCATACAACAAACTTTAAAGATTTTTCAACAGACGTATGTTAAAACAAGCTTGCAGTGTTTAATTATTCTGCATGTTTCTAAAAATTTAATGAACTACAACCTATGGAGTGCCTGGGTGGCTCAGTCAGTTAAGCACTGACTCTTGATCTTGACTCAGGTCATAATCTCATGATTCATGAGATTGAGCCCCTCATCGGGCTCCATGCTGACACTGTGACCCTGCTTGGGTTCTCTCTCCCTCTCTGTCCCTCGCCCCCCTTTCAAAATAAATAAACATTAAAAAAAAAACAAACCAACTACAACCTGTGAACCATGTGACACAGACTAATTTATTTAACTGTAAGATTAAAATCAATTTGCTGTTTCAAGTTTAAGAAGCCTATAAATTATAAGACTCCAGTTAGGTGGAGTAACAGTGGATATAAAAGTAATCTAAAAAGAAAGCTGAACAAATGAAGAATAAAAATTCTGATCCCAGCAAGAAACACTAGAACTACTACTGAGTCTAACATTGACTCTGATTGTCTGAAGTATAAATGCTAATATCCAAATTGCTTACAGACAGACAAAACTGTAATTTTAGAAAAAACAACAAGGATCTTATAATGATAAAATCCATTGTCTATATTCTACCTTAAAATTTCCTAATGCAAAATGTAATTAAGGAGGAAAAAAAGATATCCAAAAGTACAGTTACAAAAATCAATGTTTTCTATCCTAGGCAATAATACATATTCATTTGGTTGCTGTTAGTTTCTTTTCCTGGATGAATGCCTACAGACATTCTAAAAGACAGAGTAATGACAAACACGTGTTTTGAGAAAACAGAAATACCACAAGCTGAGAAAGGTCAGATATATTACGTCAGAAATGAACTTTACTATATAATGGCACATCTCAAGCATGAACACCGTATTTCAGAAAACAGTGGAGTTGAGGCACACTTGTTACTTGGTTTTTCAAAGGAGGAGGCTAGAACAAAATCTGACTTGGTTGCCAAGTTTCTTATAATTTGTTAACCAAGAATATAACCAGGAGCGCCTGGGTGGCTCAGTTGGTTAAGCATCTGACTTGATTTCAGCTCAGGTCATGAACTCATGGTTTCTGAGTTCAAACTCCACATCGGGCTCTGTGCTAATAGCACAAGGCCTGACTGGGATTCTCTCTCTCCCTATCTCTGCCCTTCCCCCGTTCACATTCCCTATCTCCCTCCCACCCTCTCTCCCAAAAATAAGTAAAGATTAAAAAAAAAAAAAAGAATATAACCAAACAGCATGAGAGACAGTTTCTTGGTGATGCGCTAACATTGCCGAATCTTTTTTTTACTTCTGTTTTCTTCCTTTCCATGTTTCTTTCTCAGTTTGCTTTATTATATTCCCTTGGTTTGTAGTACTACAGCATATTCCACAGACCCTCCCCCCCCCCCCAGTGACATCTTTGGGTACTGGTGTATTTAACCAGTAAACTTAAAGCTAAACACATTTTTAATTTCTTCTCTGTAATAGCAATTTCTCATAATTACCCTTTAAATTTCTTTTGCCATGATTA